>NC_060138.1:571230451-571533481 GCF_021461385.2 Schistocerca piceifrons
CTTCTCGAAAACTTCTACTAACGTGTGATATCTGCTATTTGTAATACCATATCTGACATTTCACGCAAATAGTTAGTCCTTACCTTTTTGCCCACTTTTGCACAAAATGGCTCATTATTGTCGCACAGTCGAATCTGCTGTCATTTATCTGCCTCTGCATAACGTCATTGTGGTTTTCCAGTTTCCCGTCAAAGCACGTTGACGGACACACTAGCGGAATCTCCATGTAATATCTTTCGTCTTCCTCTTAAACAAATTCCGCTATTATTTTTGAGTTTCCTTCGACATTTGTCAGATCTTCTTATATTTCTTATATTTTCTTCTTTATTGATAACCCTATATCTGAATCTCCAGTCCTATTAAACATACGTAGGGTAGCATTGACGAGGACGTAGATGCCCTGGATCACACTGTATCCAAATTTCAGCCTCTTTGGTAGCTGTTGAGCCCTGACTGTTGAGCGATCACGGATCAGAGTCCTCTCTAATGTGATGGGCACGCCACGGTGAAAGGGTGAAAGGCAGCGTTTATTACGGTTGCACGTTGAAGTACATTCTTCCTGGACAGAATAACTAAATTTTACAACTGAATGATTGTGCAATAGGTGTTTAAAAATGCGTCAAAAAGTCAAGAAAACGTTGAATTTTTCTTCGAGAGTTTCAGAGGATCCTGTCTGATTTGCAAGAGAAGGTGTCCGTAATTGACAGTACTGTTTCTTCATTTGCAATATTTTGTGTAGTTGTTCACTGATAGCGCGAGGTATTTGGAAAACTTCGTGGAATGTTTACAAGTCTGTAATTTTTTCTTTATTAAACAATCTATTTTTGTCAGCTTAGAACCTCCTTCAAATTATTTGAGAAGTAATTAGTCGATCATCACAAATAAAATAATAAGAGTACCTAACAATCAACCTAAAGTGACAGAAGTCGGTTGTTTAATGAAGAAAAAGTACAACGGTGTAAAGATAGATTGAAGTCTCTCAAGTTCTTCACCTCTGTTACTCATTGGTGAACTGACATTGTAATGCAAGTGATTCTTAATGAGTATCAGGGGAACACAACGGAGATTCCTTCAAGACAGCTAGTTGGGAACCATAATGAGTAAAGTGTCGTGTTTAAAGGAGGTGGAACGACATTGTTTCTAAGCAGAGGATTAGTTTTTTAGAAATACGACACTACAGAATTAACGTTGAATTATTTACTGCGCTTACATAGCTCTGTGGCTCACGTCAGTGGTAAAGTGCCACACTACGAGGCCAGATGTGTCGGGTTCGATCCCAGGTGAATCCTAGGACTTTCATCTTTTACTAATCACTTTGCTGATGCGATGAACGCCGAGTTAAACTGTGGTCCAGTATCTACATTAATCTATAGGTTACCCTATAACTGGCTAGGTTAGTCTCTTCAAAGGTCGGAGGAAGGCAACAGCATACAACCTCCAAAAAGATCATGCCTAGAAAAGCAGAGCGGTGTTCAAAACAATCTTCGGATTGACGACAGCTTTAGTTAAGTGAAAGCTGGCACAGCTTCAACTAGAACCACATTGTAATAAAGCAAAAAACTGAGATCTAACCATTACCATGAAAATTTCAACACTATATTTTCAGATGTAATTTTGTAGAAAAGCTGAGTACTACTAATAGTCAGCAGTATAGAAATCACGTTTCAAATTTGACGTGCCGTCGCTGACGTGCTTTCTAGAAAGGCGCCACAAATTTGTCTGGGACAAGAGTGAGTAAGGAAAGCAGCTGTAGTCTTAGCAAAGAGACCGCTCTGTGATTTTAAGAAAATGTCGGGCGACCTGAATCAGAGAAACAGGAAAAAATTTGATTCTGTCCCTGCTGAATGAAACAGTAGGACATAAAGATGCTCCGAGAAAGGTGATTCTGAAAAATGGTTCCTTACTGATTAATTATTGGGTTCAGAAAATGAGAAATAATAATTCGTAGTTCTGTCAGTCTATTTTACAACTGAGAATTCACGTCATTTAGCGTAGTTTTGTCTGGTTTATTCAGGTTATTGTTTCCTGGCGTGACTTCGCAGCGAAACCTGCAGAGAAAACCTTTTCCAATGTTTCGTCCGCGACTGTTTTAGTTCGTAAAATGAAGAACAAACTGCCTTCAGTCACAAGTTGTGTTTATTTACTGCACTATGCATTTCGAGCCCTGGAGGCTCATCTTCAGGTGCTTTTTAGGGATTTACATCAGTTTTTTTTAGTTGTTTGCAGTTTAACATTGTATGATGTTACATTGTATGATCATACAATGTTAAACTGCAAACAACTTAAAAAAAAACCTGATGTACATCACTAAAAAGCACCTGAAGATGAGCCTCCAGGGCTTGAAATGCATAGTGCAGTAAATAAACACAACTTGTGACTGAAGGCGGTTTGTTCTCCATTTTACGAAGCTGTTCTTTTCAGGATAAAACTAATTTATTAACAAACAGTGTCCTTCGCATTGCAATGGGGAAGTAATATGTTAAGAAATTTACTTGGAGTTATGGACTAAACGAAAATCAAGTGAGCAAGAATTATAAAAAGAAAGAGAATGAACGCATTAGCTCATTACAGAATACAAAAACTAAATTATTTGAGCACCTAATTCGGCATATGATCAGTGGAAGGAACTGTAACAATTAGAACCGGATAGTATACAACGCGAAAGGCAGAGAAAGATGCCTACTGCAATAAGAAGTTGAATCGTGGTAATACACGCGAGGTGGTGAGAGACGTGACAGGTACGTAACTCCGAGATGAGAGTATATAGAAAGATACTGAGAGCCATTCGCTTTACTGATAATAAAAAATGTGACATACAAAAGGGAATCGGCAAAACATTGAGAGTCGTACTGTTTGCCGTTGCTGGAACTTTAACAGGGAGACTGCGACTGGTGGGATGAGATGAGAGCGGGGGAAGCCAGAACTCTCGAGTTCCCCGCGTCGGAGCTGCCCCCCGGCCGCGGTCTGCGGCCGTGTCCAATTTGTGCGGATGCCTGGCTGGCGGTGGGCCGCCAGACAGCGCCCAACTGAGGCGGAACATTGCCAGCTCCGGGACACTGCAGCGCGTGCTGCAAGTGAGGTCGTAGGTTCCCGCAGACCTCGGCGTCATTAAACAGAGCTGCCTTGGTGCAAACCTTCGAGGCGGAAATGAGAATGTGAGCCAACAGGCAGATTCTGTATTCCTAGGTATCTGGAAAGCGTTCGAAACTGTAGCGCGCTGTAGAATTAACAAATATCCGAGTTAATGGATTATGATGACTGGCAATGAAGGCTTCCTACATAATAAAACTCAGTACATTTTCCTGGACAGCAAGTGTTCGCCAGACACTAAGGTAAATTAAGGAGAGCCTGAGAAGTGCGACAGCCCTCCTCACGTTCTCTATTTACGTAAACGACCTATCAGACTGAGTAGGCAGCGACTGAAGATGGTTGATGTCGCCGTTGAGTAACTTCAGCAAAACAACAGTTTGTGGTCGAGGATACTTCGTACCTCGCTGACATTTCCCCTATTTTTAGCTCCAGTCGCGAACGGTGCAGGGGAAGAACTAAAGTCGGTAAGCCTCACTCCCATCTCGAATCTCTTTAATTTTACTTGTCCAATTTTACATCGTCTTTTCATAAGATACATTGAAAGTTACCTTTTCATTTGGCAATTTCAGTTTCTGCTCACTGTATTTTGCTTTTGGTAGATCGTAACAGTTATCTTTACATTACTTTCGTATCTCTCTTATACTCAGTATCAACTGATCGAAATAAGCTCTGTGAACAACCTCTTTACTTATCGACTGTAACAATTCCGCGTCTTTGGAAGATCTGTTTGTCGGTTTATCAATTAGCCAATGGGAAGCATTTGCGGTTTGGAAGCCACGAATTGTTCGTTGTTTGAACGTGTTTCCGCTATCCTGATTCTGTCTGTTGCTGTATTATGCTTCGGAAATACGACTGGCTTCGTCTGGTCTCGGCTGATTTGGAGATTTGACAGAGATGAAGAAACTGAGTGAGATTATTTCAGTAACTTGCCTTGATGAAGTTTAGGTGAATTGGTAACATAGCTTCGGAACTGCTTACTGATGCACGGATTACACTCGATTACTTTCCAAATTTGCGGCAATGCTCTTCCGCATGGTGAAGTGGAAACTCGTAGGTTTCTCAGTTTTGACTAAATTGAAGCTGATTATAGTGAAGAACGGTACCTTTCCAATTCGTCGAGCTATAGATTCAAAGTTATCACCCTATCCTGGATAACAAAAGAGATGCTGTGTTGTATTATTTAGAGGACACATGCAGGCTTGTAAATCAGTTGCATCTATGGGAATGTATACACACTGATCAGCTGGAAAATTATGACCACTACTCTCGATATAAAACCGTCCAGGCGATAGCAGCGTCACCTGGCTAGGGATCACTGCTAGTCAGACACAAGCACCGTGCATATAGAATCAGTGAGCGTGCTGTCCTTGTCTAGAACGACGAAGGCGTGCGATCTGTCTTAGTTTGACGGAGGGCAGATTGCGATGGCCCGAAGGCTCGGCACGAGCATTTAGAAAACTGCAAGACTTGTCGGGAGTTCAGAGACTGCTGTGGTGAGTGTCTTCAACACGTAGCGAAACTAAGTGGTTCATACATCGTGGGTTTGGACAGCCATATCTTATTACAGATATTGGACGTATTAAACTGGTCAGACTGGTAAAACAGAACATCAGCCTTGAACGTTGGGCAGAGCACAAGTAGGTCTGAACACACAGTGCACCGAACACTTCTATCGACGGGCCTCCACAGTCAACGACCCATGCATGAGCCAATGCTAACACCACGACATCGGCAATTACGATTGAAATGGGCACGTGACCATCGGCACTGGACGTTGGTGCAGTGGCAGAGCGTTGCATGGTCTGATGAATCCCGATACCTTCTTCACCACGCCGAGACGCTAGGAGGGCGCGAATCCGTCGTCTTCCAGGGAAAGAGCTCCTTGACACCTGCACTGTGGGACGGAGGCAAGCTGGAGGCGGCTTCATTATTCTCTGGTGAACATTTACGAGGGTATCCATGAGTCCAGTGGAGCTCATGCAAGGCGTGATGACGGCCAAGGAGTATCGTAAACTTGTTGCAGACAAGTAAACACCTTCATGACGATCATGTCTCCCGACGGCAGTGGCATTTTTCAACAAGATAATGCGACATGCCCCAAGATCAGGACTGTGATGGAGTGGTTCGAGGAACACAGTACCGGGTTATTAACGTGCTGGTCCCCCAACTCGCCAGACCTGAACTCTATCGAACACGTTTGGGATGTGATTCAATGTGGTGCTTCAAAGCTCATCGCCCCTCCCCCTCCCCTAGCTTCCATCCCCTGCTCCTAGGAATTTACGAGAATTACGTGAATCGTGTATGCAGATGTGGTGCAGCTCCCTCCAGCGACCTATGTACCGAGAAATGTACGATCCTATGAATAGGTAGGAGAAACGTTCCAGTAATGTGTGAAGCAAGTGATACGCATGCTAATGGTACGCTGCTTTACTCAGTGAAATGGATTAAGTATCTAGATGTAACACTGTGAAAAGACATCAGATGGAACGAGTCCCATGACAGTTATAATCCTAATTGGAAAGATTTTATGACAGTGGACACAAACTTCCGGGAAAGTGCTCCATTAAAATCAGAATAAGGGGACTCGGTCTTTCTGCAAATAATTATATCCACACTATATTTTGAGCAGATTCTGTTGGATCGTGTAGGAAAAGATTCATCAATAAGAATCTGCAACCTGCCAGTGAAATACACACTTTAAGGAATACAGCGTGGAGACCAATTGTCGAGCGCCAGCTGAACCTCTATTAAGGAGTGCAAGCAACGTACTCAGACGATTTTGAACCACGAATTCATCCTGCCAAACAGATATCCATTGGCCTTCTAATGCATCAAGACTGGTGGAGATGACTGTTCATAATTGTTATGAGCTTACGTTGTTACTAAGTGGGTGTAAATACAAACGGTCCGGACGAGCGGATACCATATGCGGCAGCATTAGCGGAGGAGGAAAAGACCTACTATTACCTCCAACAGAATGGAGCAACTGTCTATACGTCCAGTCGAACCTTGGAATACATTTACACAACCTTCACGCCTGACATATTTGCTATCAGAGGTCAATCTTTTCGCGACCCTAGCTGGCCACCGAGGTCATCTGGTCTGTCCTTCTGCTATTAGTTTGTGTTGGGAGCCCTCAAGTCTAATGTGTATCGCAACAACTCTCATAGTCTTAAAGAACTGCCGTAGAACATTTCGGATGAGACTGTAGCAATTCCAGTAGTCCAGCTTCGATCCATCTTCAGCTGCTTGCTGTCCACGGCCCAGAAGTGTCAAGAGATGAGTGATGGTCACTTTCAACGTCTGCTATAGTTAGGTTAGTATTGTATTTTCTTCTCTATGCTGTGTTTCTTTGTACTCCGGAACTTTGTTATCCGGGCCACTTTTATTTGCCCCACCCTTTAGAAGGTATTGATTGTTTATGCAAATAAGGACCTAAAATTTCGTTTACAAACGTTAGTTTCCCATCTTTTTCCTGTATTGTAGTCTTCGGCATAGAATCAACTGCTATCTGTACAGGGGGCATTCATACGTCTACATCTACAAACAAGCTAAGCAAGCCATGACGGAAGATAGTTCGAACGAATTTTGGTGATTTTTTGTCCTGTTCCAATAACTAAGGAAAAAATGAGAGCCTGTAAGGCTCTTTTTTAATTTTAATTTTATTATTATTTTTAATTTCTAGTTATCAGTAATCTAGTTTTATGTGGCCCATCACGACTTACTCTCCCGTGCCAACCTCTCCATCTCAGAGTAGTATTGTATCCAGCATCTTCAGTTATGTGTTGGAAACTTTAAAATTCGTCTCTTGTAACTTTCAAGTATCACGTTTTTTTTGCGTTGTTACACGCGAACAGTATTTGCTGAAATATATGGTTTGCCTTAACTAAGATCTCTGAGGCGCGTGCGGTATCAGCCAATGAGAAGTGAAGTCGGTGGTACTGACTGCATAGCTTGCAAGTTCCAGGGGATCGAAGCTTCCATTTTATTCTGTCCTGGCTCTGGTGGCGTGCATTTGCTGATGTGTGTTACTGGGTGACCGGGTGATAGTAAGCGTGGCTGCTCGGAATTATACTGAGAAGAAATGATTTATGAACGCAGCCTTCGGCTTGTACATGTGAAGTTTCGCTGAGAAATATGTTCAACATTTCTCCACGCGTCTGTGCTTGAGAACAAGGTAATATTTTTCTATAATTGCGAACTCCGCAAGCTGTGTGGGAAGAGCAGATTCTTTTCCTATGGAAGCAACATGTATAACGAAGTAGGACTAGCACGTACTATTAATGTGGGGCAGTTTCTCTTTATAGAATGTATTTGTCTTTTAATGGAGTTGAGCAAACAGATTTTTCATTCAATGAAGGTTTCTTGCACTTCACGAGTGCTCCGTATATGAAGTGTTTGTCTTATCGTGGCTTTGTGATATTATAATAATATGATGCTGTTTGTAAAACTATTTGCATCTTGGGGGCTTAAATAACCGTTACAAAATATCTTGAATTTCTTTACATTTCTTTCTCCCATCAAATTAAATACTAATGTACCTTTCTTATAAAAGTTGTCTTTAAAATACTTGAGGACAAGAGCACTTAAATCATGCAGTAAAGGTAGTTAAATATAATACTTTGCCATCAGCACGACTGTTATTTCCATAAGAATCATTTTCACAACATATAGGTGTTTGAAAAGTGAAAGACACTTGCAATAGTCTTATTTCAGGATCCAGAACGTTAGTTTACGTCGAGAACTTCCGATCAGAAGTGGTGGTGCCACGTTCCAAGCAATGTTTTGCAAAATCTTGTGTTCTCAGTTTCTCTGTAGAAAACTGGACTGCAAGCAGAAGGCAGTCATGCTCTTTGCTTCTGCTTTGCCTGTCACGAGTTAGTCTCTATGATATGAAGTTATTCACTGTAAAGTAATAGATAAGCTCAGACACGCTTAATATGTGTGTGTGTATCAAGTTATTCCTGAAGAGCAATCATATCAAGTCATGATATTATTTTCTTGGGCATTTTCACGTACAAAAGTGAGCACCTTTCATCAGAAGAATCTTATGTGGAACTCTTATATCAGCAGTTTCAACCGTTGTTTATATGCAGACTCCATACAATATTTCAATATCCGTCTTCCCTTACAGACTGCACCATCTGCATCTCGATCAAGTATCTGGGACACTACTACTTGATGCTTTAACTGTAGCCTATCACCCAAGTGCTTCACTCCAGTACCACTGATTTCTGTATGTTTCTCTGGTTGCCTATTCTACGGGAAACCTCACCATTTCTTGTCAGGCCAACCAATTTTGACATTATTCTACAGCCTCACATCTCAAATGCATCTATCCTCTTCTATCATTCACTTCTATACAATGTAAAGCTCCAGACGTAGATTCTAAGTCTGGAGCTAGCAGATTGTTTTTGGAAAGAAATACTCCATTACCCGTGCTCAGCTGCTTTTTGTGACCTCCTTGCCACATTATTCTCACATTATTTCGCTTCCAAGTTGGAAGAATTCCTTCACCCCACCTACATCGTAGTCCCCAATTCTGACGATAAATTGAAAGTTGTCGTTTGTTTTTGCCAGCTTCCATACATTCGGTTCATTAATGTAGGCTTCTCGCTAGACACTTTCGCAAATATCTCTGAACCCACTAGTCGACTCTTGCATGTCCACTGCGGCGTCTGCTAAGGTAATTTCGTCCGCCGTCGTTCTTTGAGGCGGGTGCAGGCGCAACCAGGGAAGAGTGGAGGGTGCTTGGACGCTAGGCAAGTTTTGAAGGAACTCAAAGCATTTTACAGATTGAATAGTAGGGGAGAATGTTGTCGCCATGTCTTAAACTCTTCTTAATCGCAGCACTTTGTTCTTGGTTTTCCATTCTTGTTGCTCCTTCTAGGTCTTCTACATGCGCTATAACCTGTCAGGGCTTCACAACATACATGCTCGTGGAGCAAGCTGTGAGCAGCAAGGCGCGAGCACGGAGCAGTGCGAGCACGCTACCCCCACTACCGGACCAGAGCGGAGAGTGAGGAGAGTCACGTGGGGTACACAACAGCTACCGCCAGTCAATGTAAATCCGCGGCCACCTGCAGGGATATCATTCACGAATTATTACTGCGACAAATGAAACAAATAAAGGAGAATGTACACGTGCCACATAATTTTATTAACTTAGTGTATGCCTCCACATTCGTATTAATTTGTGAACTGTTACACAATAAAAGGTGTCACTGAAGTGTGGGATTCTCGGTTATCTTGTACTTTTTGCCCTTTGCAATTGCGTCTATGTTCGGGGTAATTGTTCTTGTGCACTGTAGGCGCAGCGTGCAGCTTAAATTTCGATCAGACAATGCGTTTCTCAGGCGCGTCTTGTTACATTTCATTGCAGAGAACAGTTGTTCACAAACATACGTGAAAGCGAAAATTGATATTATTGTAGCCGCCAGTTTGTGCAAACGAGGAAATCTATCCTGAGGGAAATGTCTGTAGAATTCCAAAATGTTTTTCTTGTTCTGAAATTTGTCTCTGTAGTCTCTGTCACACTGCAGATAAATAATTTCTAGTTGCAGCTCAGGACGAATCTCTTCAATATTCGCTGAATATGGAGAGGAGAATAGATCAAAATCACTGTCTAGTGCTGTCAGATCTTGAAAGCGTTGATCAAATTCTTCCTTAAGGGCAACTAAACTATGTGAATAACGTTCACAGTCCTTGTGAACATCTTGCATGGATGATAATTTAGGGAAATGAGCTAGATTTCCTGTTTCCATCTGACTCACCCAAAGTGTCAATTTCATTTTAAAAGCTCGTATTCGATCTATGAAATGAGTGATTAGCAGATCTTTACCTTGCAGTGAAATGTTCAAAGCATTCAGATGGCTAGTTAAATCTGCTAAGAACGCGAGATCACATTTCCATGAAGGCTCTTTCAATTCAGGAACATATTTATCTCATCTAATAGGCAAAAAAATCAATTTAATAATTCGCCACGACTAAGCTAGCGGACCTCGCTGTAATAAGGCAGGCTACCATACTGGCTTTGTACATCCTCAAGAAAGCTTTTAAATTGCCTGTGTTGTAGCCCATGCTTCCTTATATAATTGGTTATACGAACAACAACACTCATCACATTTTTTAGAGTGATACTCTTTGCACGTAAGTTTTCCTGGTGGATCACGCAGTGAACGCCCCTTATTTCATTCGGCACTGTCAGTTTTTGAATTTTCAACCTTCAACAGTGCAACGAAACCTGATTTCTTCCCTGTCATCGCTGGTGCACCGTCTGTAGACGCTGAAACTAAAGAATTCCACGACAGTCCTATATTTTCAACACTACTTAAAATATCACCTCCGGTTGTAGTGTTCTTCATGGCTACTACATCGAGGAGCTCATCCCTCACCTGAAGATCTCTATTAACACCTCTAATAAATATGGCAAGCTGCGCTGTTCCAGTGATATCAACACTTTCGTCCAGAGCTAGAGAATACGCCATAAAATCTTTACAGATATTTGCAAGCTGGCTCTGGACGTCGTCTGCCATGTCCTGTATGCGACGCGTAATGGTCATGTTAGATAATGGCACAATCCGAAACTGTTCAACTTGAGATGGACACAAATGTTCCGCTACAACTACCAAACATTCTTTTATTAAATCGCCGTCAGTGAACGGGCGAAGCGATTTTGCTAAAAGCAAAGCAATTTTGTAACTCACTCTGAGAGCTGCCTCAGTTGATTTTTCTTCGTCGTCCAGATCTTCTTCGGATAGCTTCCTTTTAAGTTTAATAACTTCCTGTGCACGATCTGGTCCATCACATTTTCCACTTCCGTAGTCTTTCGCGTGGTACGACATATAATGTCGCTGCAAATTAAATTTCCTAAAAGAATTCAGCGTTTTATGACATACTAAACATTTTGCAACATCATATTTTTTTGTAAACAGATACAGTTCCTCCCAATGGGGGTTGAACTGCGAAATCATCGTTGGGGTTACACAACGGCGACTTCACGTGATTCTTAACCAGCGAAGTGACTGTTAGAGCTGATCGTAGTACACAGTCGGCGCGAATTCAATAGGCACGCTGCGGCCCTATTCAAACGTGCGCGCGCATTTCCCCTCCCTCGCTACTCCGCGACCCTGCACCTTCTCGCGAGCACGTGCCTGAGCAGACGCGAGTACTCGCGCTCAAAACCGGCCAGTTGTTAAGCCCTGACCTATGTCATCCTATTTTCGACGTTCGTACGCGAGGTAATTGAGTGCGTCAGCAGAACGATAGCACTATCTTCCTAGAATACAGCTTCTGTAAACTAACCTAACAGGGTACGTCTGCTCCAGTTTCTCTGCGCTTTTGTGTGTTCAAGGCTGGGCTATGGATGCACGGTGTACGGATCAGCGAGGCCTTCTTACCTACAGATTATTGACTCTGTCCACCACGAGGGGATTAGGCTAGCCACAGCTGCTTACAGGAACAGCCCCATACCCAGTCTCTGTGTTGAGGCAGGAAAACAACCACTGACCATCCAATGGCAGGTTCTTATTGTGTGTTTGGCATGTAAGTTCCTCGCAGCCCCCACTTCACCCGCATGTCATATTGTTGCTCGTTCACCGCTGGAACGCATTTTCTCCAATCGCCCACGACCAATGATGTCATTTGGGATCCGCCCTACATTCTTTACAACGCTTGTACCCAGCGGTTAAAGTAACCCAGAATATCCAGAATGCCCTCATTCACCTCCAACTACAACGCCTGGGGAAGGAAGTGTCTTTCTGCTGGGTTCCAGGGCGCATGGGTGTTGCAAAGAATGAAGGGGCAAATGTAGCAAACAAGGAGATCTGTCGTGTTGCTCCATTAGTTCGGTGTGCCACCCTATGCATGCTATCCCCTCGCTGTTGAGATACAGAGTCTTGCGTTGATGGGAGGATGAGTGGATGTAACAGACAACAACATGCGTCTAGTAAAGCCCATTACGCTGCCGTGGCGTACCTCCTTCTAGCCACGTCGACGGGACGAGGTCCTCCTTACTCGTCTTCACATGGACCACAGTCCTATGACGCATAGTTTCTTGCTCCGGCGAGAGGACCCTCCAATGTGTGGCGCTTGTAGTGTACAGATCACTGTGTTCTACATTTTATTAAAGTGTGTTTTAATTTCAGGCCAGCGAGCAGCGGCGGATTTACCGACAGATCTGCCCTCTATTTTCAATAACGTTCAAACTAATGTGGTAATAGTTTTAAGATTTTGTGATTTGTCCAACTTATTTCTGAAAATTTTAGGTAAATGTTTTTAGCATGTTAACAGAGTGACATGCTTGATCATGCTTTTTCTGTCTGTCAGTGACATTTTCCTGCGCCCCTGTTTTATCTCCTCTGTCTGCTCTGTCGTTTCACTTCCTGTTTCATCCCAGATATAGTACTCTTCACCCTTTCTCCGTTGTTTTAAGGTATGCGAGATAAAGTGATTATGTGGTCAACGCGAATGATGTGGAAGTGAGTGTATGAGTGTCATTTAGAAGGTTTCCTCCTCACTGTGTGATAACAATTTTCTACATTCGCGTACTACCGTCCAACGATGGTACTTTTCAGTAATCATATTGTAAACAATCCTACAAGCTAGTGATACCAAGACCGTTGGTATATACTGTGAATATTTAATTTTCTTGTGGCATCCTTGTAATTTTCAGTTTTTAGGTGCAGTCGAATGATTTTTGGAAAAATGTATGTGAATTCCTAAGGGACCAAACTGCTGAGGTCATCGGCCCCTAGACTTACAAACTTCTTAAACTAACTTATGCTATGAACAACACACACGCCCATGAACGAGGGAGAACTCGAACCTCCGGCGGGATGGGCCTCAAACCGCGCGGCCACTCCGCACGGCAATTATTTTTTGGAACAACGTTATCTGCGTATAGTATAAAAGATGTCATGCAACAGGTGCAATGGCCAATACATATTCAAATAGTCAAAAGGTGAAACCATGTTCCCAGCAGTGTTGCGGGAAGGTGCACCAACTAACCTGCTTCCTATCCCGACCTTGTCTACAGGCGTGGCGGTAACACAGGTCTACTTAAGTGAGGCTCAACTACAAACTCAATTGTAGAGTACAGGCTGGTTACAATTAAACTTTCTTAGTTGAGGCAGTGCAAAAGGAAAACAATTTGCCGTATGGAGACCCAACTGTATAGGAATTATGCTCAGACTGTGCTCAGCAGGATTTGGTACGGCGACGTAGGGTAGAAATGTAATCATCAGTGTGCATTACAGTTGCAGATACGCTGTTCAACCGAAACATTATGGTCGCTGCCCACTGGATGTCGCCTGGTGCCGTAGCGGGCACGTGACACGGTGACAAAAGTATGTAAGCGGGGCAAGTACGGACTGGGGATCACCCTAGCGAGCATATGGGCTGCGAATGAGGAAATCCACTGAGACAAGTGCCTTCGACAAAGAGCAGATTATTACTGCGCAGAATTTGTGAACGGGTAAGTCGGAAACGGCAAATCTGGTCGCATGTTGACGTGCTACTGTCGTGAGCATCTACGGAAAGTGGTTGAAGGACAGTGAAACTACCACTTGGTGCTAAATGGTCGAACATTCACGACTGTTCACAAAGCATGTCTTTCGGAAGCTTGTCTGCTCTGTAGAGTAAGAAAGAGCACAATGCAGGTGCACGCACAAGTGATTCGGAGCACACCGTTCGTTGTATATGTTGAATATGGAGCTCCGCAGCAGACCACCCCTATTTGTTCACATGTTGACCCAAAGACATCGTCAATTACTAGTGAACTGGACAGGGACCATCGGGATTCGACCGTCGATCAGTGGAGTCGTGTCGGCTCTTCGAGTAAATTAACATTTTTGCTTCACCATATCGATGGTCGTCTCCACAAACACCGTCATCGAGATGAACGGCTGCTCGAAACGTGCACCGCGCCATGGACACAGGGTGGTAGGAGCATTATTATGGTGTAGGAGACATTCTCCTGCGCCTGCGTGGGACCTGTGGTAATAATGTAAGATACGCAGGCAGCGGCGAACCACGTGCATCCCTTCACGTTTGATGTCTTTTCCGACGGCGATATCATCTTTCAGCAGTATTAATTGTGCGTGTCTCGGAGGCATAATTGTGCTGCAGAGGTTTGAGGAGCGTAGTAGTGAAATCACGTTGATGATCGGCGACAAAATTCGTCTGATGTCTATCTTACGGAACCGATACAGGTCGTTATCGGGAGCCGTCACCGTGTACGCAAATCAGCGGCCCATTATTTACGCGAATTACATGACCTGTTCGTAGACATCTAATGCCACATACCTCCACAAACCTACCAAAAAACTGTCGGATCTCTGATACCAAGAGTCAGTGATATATTTCATTCCAAAGAAGTACAAAGAAACTATTAAGTTGGTGACCATTATGTTTTGGCTCATCAGTGTTGCAAACATTGGTCTGGACAAGGTGAGCAGGGCCTTAGCCGTAAAGCCGTTTTATCAAAAAAATAGCAATAGTATACTCCTATTCGCGAGAATCGACGCATTAAAGGAATACGGAGAGGTCCGCTTGCAGCATCTGGGTTGAGTATCACGATTCGAAGTTCGAATTAAGTGACGCTTTGGGAATTGTCCCTAGGAGAAGCCGACGGCCAGTTGTGTCACACATAGTTGAAGAAGTTAGTGTTGAAAATGGCTGAGAAAGCTGGACGCAATGAGCGATCTTTAAGCAGTGCACAAACTGTGTCACGACAGCTCAACGTTCCATGGTCAACCGCTGTTTCGGGAAACAACAGAGCTATCTCTAGTGCGGTTCCAAGCTTTCGTGGACGCTTACAGGCGTTGACATACGTCAACGGGGACAGATGAAAATGTGTGCCCCGAGCGGGACTCGAGCCCGGGATCTCCTACTTACATGGCAGACGCTCTATCCATCTGAGCATTCATAGCTAAGGGTGTTCATTTCATTATAATTTCATTCTAACGAGCTGCATGGTCACCGATGGTATCTGTTCTTTCGGACATGTCCGAAAGAACAGATACCATCTTAGCATATAAATAGTTAAGGCTCACCGGCCACTTGACCATCTTCTTCTTCTGTGCGAATACACAAACAGTGCCCGAACTCATGCGGGAATCGGCAACGCGCCACGAGTAATGAGTATAATTGGCGGGGGCACTACGAATGTAGTGCTGGATGATACGTTGAGAATGTGGGTTTCGCGGGAGGCGTGCCAGAGATAAATCCCTGCAGTCGCGCTATCCTCTGTGTTCTCGGTGGCTCAGATGGATAGAGCGTCTGCCACGTAAGCAGGAGATCCTGGGTTCGAGGCCCGATCGGGGCACACAGTTTCATCTGTCCCCGTTGACGTATGTCGACGCCTGTAAGCAGCTAAGGGTGTTCATTTCATTGTAATGAATATATTTTTATTTCAAGGATTTATTCATTATTTCTCTTCCGCGTATACTTACAGAGTTTCATTGCGCTATGACCACTCGTTTTTACGAGCTCCCTCTCAAGCGCCGAAAGTTTAATTATGACCACTCTGTGTGTATGAAATGCTAAACAGTCCAATTACAATAATAATGAAGTTCCCTCGATTGAGCAACGGAAAACCCTGAAATAGGTGGTAAATCTGCCTGAACACAATTATTACTAAACCGGGAAACAACGTTCGATTGTCCGCGGCTCGTGGTCTTGCGGTAGCGTTTTCGCTTCCCGCGCACGGGGTCCCGGGTTCGATTTCCGACGGGGTCAGGGATTTTCTCTGCTTCGAGATGATTGGGTGTTGTGTGTCTTTCATTGTCATTTCACCCTCTTTCACTCGCAAGTCGCAGTAGTGGCATTAAAGAACTTGTGGAGCTGCGGCCGAACGGCCACGCGAGGGGTCTCGCGGCCACCAATGCCATACGCTCATTATTCATTATTAACGTTCGATTAATCAAGAAAAACCACAGGTACAGAAGTAATCAGAGGGCAAGTACTAAATGAAGAATAAAATACGTGTTGAGGGTGAACGAGAGATACTGTATAATAATGAGGGCATGGCGGTAATTAAGTTGTGCCAACTGCGATTGGTCTGGAGACTGACTGCCCTAGACGCGATAGCGTCTTGACAGCAAAAGAGCTCGGCTTACAGTGAGGCAAAGCTCTTTCTCAAGGAGTTATTCAGAACAAGGAGTTTCGAAGAAAGACGAAAAAGCAGAGGGCTCCGCTTTTCGTAGCCAACTTCACTGTATTCATTAGGATGTTTCTGGGCAGACAGCTAGGTTGGTAATTATTTCTTATAATGGTCAGAACTGCTTCTCTAGCTCCCCTCTGATGCCCGAAGGACTGTTAAAACATAGCAGAGAAGACTTACTTACGACGAAAAACGCCGTCTTGGCGAAAACTACTAACTTCTGAATTGGCTGCAGTTACGATCAGCAAAAATTATGGACAGTGGACTGGGGCTTCATTACAATCTGTTTGGTGTCTCTCGAGCTTCTAAGAAACATACATAAAATCGCGAATCATACTGAAGTATATAAGACTGTCATTGGTACCCTCAAAAGGGTTGTTAATCTTTAATTAACCATTAACAGTTTGCCACTGATGGAGAGAGTGACATCATAGCGAGTGTGGGGAAAACCATGGGTGCTCGAAGCACCAGTGAAGGACAGGAAAGAGAACAATAGTAGCGCGGCTTGTCTGATTTGGCAGCAGCAAGAAAGCTGAGAAAGCAACTGAAGTAAGGAGGGCCCCAGAGTAAGTGTTCTCGGCTAATGGCCGCGGGTTTCGGGCTGACGCTACGCTAAGGGCCACATTAGGTAACTCGGCCTGCAGCCATTAGCCGCCAGGGGCGATAAGCGACTCTGCTACCTTCACCCACCCCCGCCCCTACCGTACCCGCCCACCCACCCTCCCAGTGCCCCCGCACTTCTGCCAATTTGCTTCAGTGTCTCATTCCACGGCTTGCACCACGCGCCACCTGGTTGGAGCGGATGGCCACGTCTGGCTCAGGTACAAACATCACCTTTGCAACCGGACGAAAATGTCGTAGCCAAAGTTCGTTACCCCTACCACTGCGGGCTGTAACCGTAGTAATAACACTACCATTTCTTCACTCTAGTTCGTTACTCTAAGGACTACTGGTCAACGAAACATGTGGGCATAGGCACTATGTGAAGAGCAGTTACTGTTACTAACACAAAAATGATATCCATAGGTTTCATTAATTATCGAGGCAGAGTAATGTCCCTTAGAACAAGATTCCTTCCTAAGATTATCTTAGCCATAGAGAAAGTTTCCAGAATGAGCTTTTCACTCTGCAGTGGAGTGTGCGCTGATGTGAAACTTCCTGGCAGATTAAAACTGTGTGTCGAACCGAGACTCGAACTCGGGACCTTTGCCTTTCGCGGGCAAGTGCTCTACCAACTGAGCTACCCAAGCACGAGCGGGGCGTGGGTCATGCTTGGGTACCTGAGTTGGTAGAGCACTTGCCCGCGAAAGGCAAAGGTCCCGAGTTCGAGTCTCTGTCCGACACACAGTTTTAATCTGCCAGGAAGTTTCATAGAGAAAGTTGTTGCACAAAACGGTTATGTCGGGTACAACTGAGCATTCCTGAAATTGTATTTCTGTTTACTTACCATAAAACCCAAGGGCAGTCTGCAACTTTACATTGTAACTAACGACCCATCCTGGTTTCTCACAGGTTTCTGTGGCCAGAGGACTTGTCTAGCGTACCGGTAATACATACACAAACCTTCCTCATGAGGAAGTTTATCTATAACTGAAAATCGCATCAAAAGCCCTACAGTAATTACATGGATTGGCTTCCACATGTAAACAGAAAAACACGACACGGGAATTCAATTGATAATACATATAGATATTAGTGGCTTAACTGCACGTTAGTTTATTGCCGTTAACTGTTCTTGTGATGACTAGTCATGGAAGCTAGCTGTGGCAATAGATCAGTGCGTCACAGGAGGTGCTATTTGGTTGCTTCCATCCCTCAAAGGTATTCAATACACTTCATGAGAAATAACTAATCGATACTTTATGCTAGCTAGTTGCAATCCCCTTACGTAATACTAATGACGCACTATGACATACTCGAGAAATTTAGGATGAAGTGCTGCTTAGGTCAATTACATCGATACCGATTAGGGAACATTTCTGTATTGATGAAACTTATAATCTACAAAAAAGAGCAGACTCCATCAGTAGGTTGTTTGGTTGGTTTGTGGGGGTTGAAGGGACCAGAGTACAAAGGCCATCGGTCCCTCACACTCCATCAGTAACCTAAATGTAAATACAGTAATATTGGTCGAATGATAACATTTTCTACACGGATTATTATTATTTTTTAGCTATACTCTGTCCATCGCCATAGCTGAATGGTCAGCGCGGCACAACGCCACGCGAGGAGACTGGATTCGATTCGCGGCTGAGACGGAGATTTTCTCCAGTCGGGGACTGGGTGTTCTGTTGTCTCCATCATCGTATCATCCTCATCTGCACAGAAGTCGCCAAAGTGACATCAACTAAAAAGACTTGCAACACGAGACCGGTCTACCCGACGAGAGGCCCTAGCCTCATGACATTTCATTTCAGCTATACAATTCGCATGAGTAACAAAATTTATTTCATTAAATCAGTCAAGCTACTATTCTGCTGTTAGGAGAGATAGCTGTCTCCGGGAACAAGGAAGATGCAGCAAAGTAATATGTCCACATTTTGGTTCCAGGTAGCCTTGTCCAGAATGAAGAGGTAATAACGCGATTACGGAAACAAGAAATAGTTGTACTATGAGAAGAAGGTACCAGATTCTTGGAATATTTGCACAGCAATCAGAAGGAGTTGACTTAGTAATGGAAGCAGTAGCATAGTGCGAAAATTACAGGAGCATACGAGCGTTATCAAGGATTATGGTGTAACAGTTGTTAGAAATGAGTCTATTACAACAGTGTAGGAAGAGGTGGAGTACGGTGCCACATCAGTCAAGATATTGGGGAAAAGGCTCGCTGTTGTACAAAGCTTTAATTTCGCTTTTCAGTACCAGATATAATCAGTTCAGTTAGGCAATTTGGAAATTTATGAAGAGAGTGTGAGACATTTTGTTGGGAATGTTGTGTGTGAAACGTTTTGAGGTACACTGAATGAAAGAGTGGGAAATAATGTTAACGAGTTAACCGGGCTCATCACTGATTAATAGGTGCATTGTTCAAGTAAGGGGGTCCCAGAAATCGTGCCTATACGAAGTTTATTTTCACTTTGATACATAGTCCCTGCGACGTCATATTATCTAATGCGCGTTGTCGCGAGCCACTGGTAGCACAGAAGTTGGAAAGCCACTGTGTAGGATATCAAATGCCGTTGGCGGGTCGTAAAGCGAGATTTTAGGCTACATTGTTAAAAAAGGATTAATGTTCCACTAGGACAATCGTAACGTCGTCAAAAATAACTAGTTAGAGACGTCGGTTGCCTTTCGATCATATTCTGGGATAACATACGGTAAACTGTAACTCAATTGTGACTAGCTTTCTAAACAGCAAGGGTACGTAGAACTCACGTTGTCCGGGATCATTTTAATGTTCGTGGTACTTATGCAAGCAATACTAATAACAGAACACCACACTGAGTGGAGTAACCGGTTAGAGGAACGTCAAGGATAGAGAAACATCGAATGAAGAAGTGCTTTGTTTTTTGAAGAGCCGCCATTTAGTTTCGAACCCGGCAATGAACGCGTTTACCCATGGCGAGAGAGTAGATCACCAGCGAACTTCTCCGCGAGACTTGTTGTTCACGACAGTGAGAACCTCCTCGTCATAAGCCACCGTACTGATACTTGGAGATAACAGCACCGTCATCGTACTAATTTGTCATCCACGGTTGCTGGTTTCAGGGGTAGTTTTTTAAGCAGTGCTAATCTCTATAGAGTTCATTTCAAGCAAAGACTTGATGGTAAACTTAATGCTGAAACTAACAACCAGGACGCTACACAGTGGTCTGGAACCCTGCGACCGCTACGGTCGCAGGTTCGAATCCTGCCTCGGGCATGGATGTGTGTGATGTCCTTAGGTTAGTTAGGTTTAAGTAGTTCTAAGTTCTAGGGGACTAATGACCTGAGATGTTAAGTCCCATAGTGCTCAGAGCCATTTGAACCATTTGAACGTTACACAGTGAGAGTGTCACGAGTCCTTAGCGATAAATGAGCGTGCCGGGTTTGAAGACCATTAAAAAATGGGTTAAGGTATGAACATGGTTTTGAGCTGGACCAGCATATTCTATTACTGTTTTGGACCATGGTCCAAGAACTCATCAATACTCTCCTTGAATCCGCACAACGAAGGTGCGAAACAGTGGTAGATGTTTGTATTGATCGAAACTGTATGAGAAAAAGGAATGTATTCGTGCGTGCTTCATCTAGCACTAAGTTAAAGCTGCTACGGTAATTATACTTTCGTGTCGTGTTTGATACCAGAATTGATTGAGCTTTCATGTGTCACCTGCTTCTTTAATTGTTCTATATACTTCCCATTCCCTATCTCAGAGGCTAGAGAAATGTGTCGTGATTTCGCGGCGTAGATCAAGTTGTGCCCAACGCAGCAGGTGGTGCCGTGGCTGCAGCGGCTTTCTCGTGTTGGTGGGAGGGCGCCGCTATCAGGAGTGGAGAGACTCCAGTGTCACACGGAATCAAGAAGGTAGCGGCTGTCGTAGCTGGAAGTCAGTGTGTTGGGGACCAGCGGAGCAGGTTGGACTTGTAGCCTGCGGCTGTGGAGCCGAGTGGCGTTTAGTAGCTGATGGCACGAGGAATTCGACGCCAAGCACTTGGAGAATGGATAGCTGGTATTGCTGTGGTGCCCGGGATGATTTGGCTGGCGTGAATGGGTGTATCCGCTAGTGCTGTATGCCCCATACACAGAACAGCTCAAGGAAACACTCAAGTCGTGCAGTGTGCAATTAACAGTTCGTTGTCGCCAGTTATTCCTTTCGCGTGCACTTTTTTTGCAAAAACCCAACGAATATAAGTTTTTTGCTGTCCTAGTATAATCGACTATATTTATTTTTTGATAATTTTATTGTTGTGATTTAGGACCAAAAACTACCTTGGTACATTCACTGAAGCGCCAAAAAAACTGTTATCAAATGCAGGATATGTAAACAGGCAGAATACGGCACTGCTGTCGGCAACGCCTATATAAGACAAAAGTGTCTGGTGCAGTTGTTAGATCGGTCACTGCTGCTACAATGGCAGGTTATCAAGTTATAAGTGAATTTGAAGTGATAGTCGGCGCACAAGCGATGGGACACAGCATCTCCGAGGTAGCGATGAAGTGGGGATTTTCCCGTACCATCATATCACGAGCGTACCGTGAATATCAGAAATACAGTAAAACATCAAATCACCTACGTCGGAAGAAGATCCTGCAAAAACGGGACCAACGACGATTGAAGAGAATCGTTCAACGCGATAGAAGTGCAACCCTTCCGCAAACTGCTGTAGATTTCAATCCTGGGCCATCAACGAGTGTCAACGTGCCAAACATTCTACGAAACAGCATCGATATGGGTTTCGGTGCTGAAGGCCTACTCGTGTACCCTTGATGACTGCACGACACAAAGCTTTACACCTCGCCTGGACCGTCAACACCGACATTGGACTGTTGATAATTGGAAACATGTTGCTTGGTCGTACGACTCTCGTTTCAAATCGTATCGAGCGGATGGACGTCTACGAGTATGCAGACAGCCTCATGAATCCATGTACCCTGCTTGTCAGCTGCTGGTGGAAACTCTGTAAAGGTGTGAGGCGTGTGCAGTTGGAGTGATAAGGGACCCCTGATACTTCTAGATACGACACTGACAGGCGACACATTCGTAAGCATCCTGTCTGATCACCTGCATCCATTCATGTCCGTTTTGATTCCAACAGACTTGGGCAATGCCAGTAGGGCAGTGCGACACCCCACACGTCCAGAATTGCTACAGAGTGGCTCCAGTAACACTCTTCTGAGTTTAAACTCTTCCGCTGGCCACCAGACTCCCCAGACATGAACATTGTTGATCATATCTGGGATGCCTTGTAATTTGCTGTTCAGAAGAGTTCTTCACCACCTCGTACTCTTACGGATTTGTGGACAACCCTGCAGGAATCATGGTGTAAATTCCGTCCAGCACTACTTTAGACATTAGTTGAATCCATGCTACATCGTGTTGCGGCGGGGGCCCTACACGATATTAGGCACGTATACCAGTCTTTTGGCTCTTCAGTGTATATCAACGCTGCACTTTTGCGATGTATGAAAACTGTGGTGGTGAATGGATTTCCCACTTCCCTTTTGTGAGCTGTTATATGTTGCCATTACACATGAAAAAATAATGAATAGTGTTCTCTGTTTTTAGTTTAGGCTTTCTTTTACTTTATTTAAAAAAATATTTGTCACCGATATTAAAGTTTACTTACCACTATGTGAAAACAATCCTTGAAACTTTATCACACAGTAAAGGTATGAGCTGATACAGGACAGAGTAATGTATATTGCAGAAGGGAAGCAATGTTTTCCGGCATAGTAGTAATCCCACAACAAACGGAAACTCACTGTTGTAGAAGTTTTCATACACCTGGTGCCGTGTATTATCACACGATGTCAGACACAGACGTATTCCCTAAAGCTTTGGCGGTAAGTACCCTTCCAAGTGGCATATTAATTTCGTGGTAAGTATACTTCCGAAATCCCTTCCAGAAACTACTTTAGTGGTAGCCATACTTCCCAATAACTATCGAAACACCGCTGTTTGGTGGGATATATACTTCCCACAGTCCCGAAGGTTATATTTTACATCAAACAGAAACTACAGCTGTGGCAGTGAACTGCCAATAGATGCCAGAAGCGTAAGAAGTGGTCACACATATTCCCTTAAACGCTGTACAGAAATACATTTGGTGGGAAGTATATACCCCACGGCTCGCGAAAGGGTTTTGCATTGTTTTGTCGCATAACCGTCATTTCACTCGATAATATGTGTACTTGTATTGTTAAGACGGTGCGGCTTTATGCAGGCGACCTACTCACAGGCTGTCGCACAGTCACTATTGTTACCTGTAAGTGACTTTGTTTAGATATATCTGTGTAATTGTAACTTGTGTGATGGGGATACCTTGAGGTATATTAACGAAGATTGGTAAAATATTGTTTCTTACCCTGCCAAGATTTTCGGCCAAGTTCTGAACTACCTTTTCTTATTAGTGTTGAGCTGTCTTAGGTCCTTGCTGTAGTCTTACTATTTCATATTTACTAGGTCACGTGACGCACGTGTGTGTAAAAGGAAGCAGGTTTCAATTTTTTGTAAGAATACTGCCTCAAGCCTGGATAGGGTGTATACCTTGCTGTGTTCTTGCGTCCTGCAGTTATTCAGAGTAAATTAAATTTTAATTGCGATGGTTTCTCTGTGCTTTAGGTTGGAGTTTTAATATTTGCTTGTTGATTTGTTTTTTAATGAAGGATTGTGAGATTTTGTTATACAACGTTCCACTGTGATTTAGTTTGCCTGTCATTTCAGTTGTAGGTATGGCTACACCTCTCATGGAAATCTTTTAGAACCATTTGTTTGGATATTATTATTATGAAATGTCGATTTTCTTCTAATTATTGTGCTCATTTCGAGTGCTTCATTTTCATAGTGTTCCTCTGAATATTTTAGTATTCTGTTTATTAACAGTTCTGCCAACGGAGCTGACTGCTTTGCATGCCTGACTTGGAAGATGCAGGTTCCATTTCCAGTACTGGCGGGGATTTCTCGTTGGTTGGGGAACTGGGTCAGGGTGCACTCAGCCTCGTGAAGGCAACTGAGGAGCTACTTGAGTGACAAGTAGCGGCTCCAGTCACGAAAACTGACAACGGCTGGGAGAGCAGTATGCTGACCCCATACTCCTCCATAGCGCAACCATCTACGCAATTGATAGAGGATGACACGGCGGTCGGTTGGTAACGATGTGTCCGCCAGGGTCTGTGGGCAGAGTATACGTTTAGTAACAGAGCTTACAATAAACTGTGTCGCTGTTAAATTATAATTACACCTTAACAACTGCAGCCACTTCCATGCCACAACCGATGCTGCTGGTTAAAATTCCACCATATCAGGGTTGTTTGACTAATGATCCACTCAAGAGTCAGGAGCTTTTCACAAAAAATGTCAGACGAGGTGATAGTGGGGCTAAGGGACTCCTATTTGGGAACATTTGGAAGGAGGTTTCCACTTCCAGCGTTTACCGGACTACCAAGCGAAACCTCCCGACGATCTGTGTCACTGCCGGGAGGATGCCAAATGTTTTATGTTATTTCAATGGCAGTACGTCTCAGACAAATATTATATAACCCTGGTGTATGCGCACATGTATTTGTGTCCTCCAGTGCTTTTCCTCTACTCCTCGAATAAGACCGAGATGTTTGAGGTCCGACCCATTATAGAGTCGCGCTTCTTTTCATCCTAGTGTCCAGGATGGCTGTTAATGTAACAGAGGGTATCTCACTTGGGTATATTTAGTTGGGGACTATCGATTCCTGGCATTCGTCTGATACCCAAGAGAAGCATCCCAAGAATCTCGGTGGAATCCAGAAAATTGGGACTTTTTTATTTTATTTCTGGGACCCGGGACAGTGTTATCAATGTCTCAGCCTGTGTGTATGTGTATGTGTGTGTGTGTGTGTGTGTGTGTGTGTGTGTGTGTGTGTGTGTGTGTGTGTATGGGTGGGTGGGTGGGCGGAGGAGGGATCAGATCATGGGAATATACACTTAAATTTATTAACCAGAGTATAGAAGAACAAAAGACGTCGTCGAGTATCGTGTAATGTACACAAGGAAGTCCATCAGTTCACACAGTAAGTTATTTCAAATTCAAAGTGAAACACGTACGACATGTAGCAGTTTATTTACTAAAAATGTCATTCATCTGACAGGATATATTGCATCGTAAGTGTTTAGATTCTCTCCATGGTCTTTGAGGCATCTTCTTTAGGATTTTTGTACACTGATTTGACAAAAATCCTTAGATTTTGAAACGTTAAGTCAATAAATTAAGCAAAGTTATCTTTGTTGACACTCAAGTGATCATCGAAGTAGTGGATTCGCTCTTTCGGAATTGTTTGACTGAGTAAGTAATACTACGGGTAAGTAATACTACGGGTCCTCTTTATAACCACTGCAAGCATCCCAGTAGGGTAAACATCGAGATAAGTGATAGCAAGGAAGGACTGGCAGTAATTTATTGCATCTCTGGACTGGCGCACTGAAGTGGTGTTCCAAAAAACTGAAAAAGAAAACAAAAGAAAAACGAGCAGACCATTTCCATTTTCCAGTCTGTTTTGCGGTTAGATGCGCACAAATAAAGGCCTACTGCGACATAAATGAATTGAGAAGGTTTGCAATTGTAACGGTCTGTTTTGTCAAGAGGTAGAGATACGTGAATGTTACTAGACATAGAGATGTGCCCTTACGCTAAGTTTCGTCAGAGTTGATCACCTCAGTGGCAGTGGAAGAGCAGCTTACTGCCCGCCGGTTCTTCCGCTGTACGGACCTTCTCCAGAACTACTTGAGAAGACACGCCGTACCTGCGGGGAGATGAAGGGTAAGGCGGACAGTCTGCGTCCCTGTGGAAATCTATGAATAGATCCTGAGGAACAGAGAAAATAAACCTATGATGGCTCCACATGCATTTACGTAATAATTTCGGTGTGGATAGTGACTGCATAAGAACTTTCATGTTCTGTTTTCGACTTGTGGTAAACCATAGGCGTCGACACCTGCAGGCACGAATTAAACATTGCTACGATGGATCAAGTGCCATTATTTTCATTACACAACACGCAAAGCCGTGACAAACCTTTAATGTTCTCGATGCAATGTTCATATTCAAGTATTTTCGTTTGACATCAAATAATTGTCGTTGGTGCTCGTACAGTAATGAAGTACCGGGTGATCAAAAAGTCAGTATAAATTTGAAAACTTGGTAATGATCGTGTACTCAGCCACCACTTTCGTCATGCTTGGCCTCCCAGGTTCCCAGACCGCAGTCCGTGCGATTATTGGCTTTGGGATTACCTGAAGTCGCAAGTGTATCGTGATCGACCGACATCTCTAGGGATGCTGAAAGACAACATCCGACGCCAGTGCCTCACCATAACTCCGGACATGCTTTACAGTGCTGTTCACAACATTATTCATCGACTACAGCTGTTGTTGAGGAATGACGGTTGACATATTGAGCATTTGCTGTAAAGAACATCATCTTTGATTTGTCTTACTTTGTTATGCTAATTATTGTTATTCTGATCAGATGAAGCGCCATCTGTCGGGCATTTTGTGAACGTTCGTATTTTTTAGGTTCTAATAAAACCCCATGTCATTCCAAGCATGTGTGTCAATTTGTACCTCTCTACCTATATTATTCCGTGATTTATTCAGTTTTCAAATTTATACTGACTTTTTGATCACCCGGTATATTTCGTGTATATGTGTGTGACAGAAAATTTATGAGGTAAGTTTAAGAAATAGCCGAACTTTCTGTACCCGACAACGACGTGATCTTATGATGTGCCGTTGACAGTTGTGTATCCGCTACAAACTCCAAAGTAACCGTAACGACACTGATAATGATGACATCTTCTTTAGTTTCCCAGCTATTGGTATCTGCGTGTAAGGTAGTACAATGTTTGTGACGATATTTACAGTATTTGATTTATAGGAGGAACAAAAAAAAACGAAATTTGGAGTGAATGTGGGAATTTCTGGACAAGTCTGAACTTTGGTAGAAATTTACAGATACGATGTTCTAAATAGGTGTTATGAGAGGGACTCTCTGCATACAGGTAGTCGTCAATCTATTGACGTAGTCTCGATCAGGAAGTCAAAGTCTCTCCATGTCACTTGAAATGCCTCCCGTATATGTATGTAAACAGAAAAGAAAAGTACTTTCAAGAAGAAAAACTATTAAACGTCTGTATGTTGAATAGCTGCAGAGATGTTCAAGAAAATACAAGAAGCCAACAATATAAACCCCTTAGGAACGAAATAAATAGAAAGTACAGGGTGGCCAACGCGAATGGTTGTAAGATAGATTTGAAGAAATCGAAAAAATGGTAGTTGGAAGGACTGACTCAACAGACAGAAAAGTTAAAAAAGCCTTCTGTGAAACTGAAAGAAATCAAGCGTGGTAATATTAAGAGTGCAGTGGGAATTCCACTATTAAAGGCAAACGAGAGAGTAGATAGGTGAAAATAGTACTTTGAAAGGGTCTATGTGGGGAAGGACTTGTGCCAAAGGACCTCTTGATATCGTATTGTGGGGTTGGTTTCAAATCGCCTCCCCACTTTCCCACTAGGGAATCCTTTGAACGGATAGAAGGTGTCGAATCCAGGACTTCTTTGTCACCAGTAAACTACGATAACCAGTTGTTTACTAGTGAGGCAGAAGTATGGTATGATGAGGAGTCTATTGTCGTGGCGACACCATGTTGTGAAGAATAGGCAGTAGATAAATGTTGCATGACAACAAATGTTCACAAAAATTTTATAGCAGACAATTGATGTGACTTGATTCGTTAACAGAGTCATATCTCAATATCTAAAGTAGGTTACCAATACAAGGAAGAAGCTACATTTTCCTATGAACGTCAAAAAGAAAAACTGAAAAAATTATAATGTATCAAATATTGCCCATGATTCGTGGAAAAGTCTCAGATACGCTATTGTTGGAAGCGCGGCAACGTAATTGGGATGTAGAAATAGAAAAGTAAACCATACGTAGCAGATGGCGTAAATTTTTGTCCGATTCTCGTCTGTGAGTTCTCGCTAATTGTAACTACTGATGCAAAAAGTTTTTTATTTTTACTTCTTTTTTTAATGGAAAGTGCTATTGACATGCGTTTTTCACAGATTGGATTGATAATCAGGCTTTCGTACTGTTAGCCAATAAACAGATTGTAGTAATACTTAAAAAGTGTAATTTTTTGTGCAAACATACACTTTTTTAATGGAACAATTCCTATTGACGATGACAGTCTAGAAGTAGGGTAAATTAGACTCTCAGAGGTGTTCGTTGCAGGATTCTAGTGCCGAGTCTTTTACGAGACATCGTATTTTGAAAAGTTACCTCACTGACACTTGTTTGTGCCATTCAACCTCCGTAACTTCAAATAGTTCAAATGGCTCTAAGCACTATGGGACTAGGTCATCAGTCCCCTAGACTTAGAACTACTTTAAACCTAACTAACCTAAGGACATCACACATATCCACGCCCAAGGCAGGACTCAAACCTGCGACCATAGCAGCAACGCGGTTCCGGACTGAAGCGCCTAGAACCGCTCGGCCTCCGTAACTGCTAGTTACGATATCGTTATGTTTGCTTACAGTGTGCTTCTGTCTTCCTTGAGTGCGTTTCGACGTGCTAATCAGTTAGTATGTGACAGTCCAAGTACGTATGTGAACATTCAAATAGTAGGTAGTTAGTGGATGGTGAGAATAAAAAAAGGTAGAAGAAGCCGATGCGTTCACGACGTACGGAGAGTGTAGGAAGAATGCAGTTCGTTCTTGTACGGTGTATATGGCAAGGTGTCCCAATAGACGTCAACCATCTTGGCAATTATTTATCAACCTCTTCAATCAGTTACATGAAAGTGGTAGTGTAACACCCAGACAAGATAACAAAAGGAAACAAGTGACGACGGAAGAGCGGAAAACTGATGTTGTTGCTGCTGTTGCAGATGGTCCGCGCGTCATCTCCCAGGCAGTCGCAGAGAAAGAGGTGTGAGTTACACGAGTGTCCTACGCATTCGCCATTGACGTAGGCCCCGTCTCCATCACATCTCTCTCCTTCAAGAGCTGCATGGAAATGAGTATGAGAATCGTGTCACTTTGTGTACGTGGGCCATACGACAGGATACGCCAGATTTATCATTTATCACGTTTAGTGATTAAGCCACATTTAACAACAGGCGCTGTTGGTCTGCTGACAATCCTCCTTTCCTTTGTCAGGTCTAACGTCATAGTTCATGGAGTGTAAACGTGTGGTGCGGCATACTGAACCCTTTTTCGTAGACGGAAAACTGAACGCGCACGATTATCCTACGGATGCTAGAAGTCGTTCCTCTGCAGACAAGGAGGAACCTGTGGTACCAACAGATGGCTGTCCAGCCCATTGTGCAAGAAGTACTACAGCATGTCTTCATGAATTATTTACATATCGTTTGATTGGGCCGCAGAGGATCTGTATCTTGGCCGATCGGTTCCCCGGAATTGACGCCTGTAGACATTTTTCTGTGGAGAAAGCTGAAAGACTTTATCTACAAAAACGTACCAACTACGTCCAATGATATGCAACTATGTATTACTGCAGCCTGCTCGGACATCTCTAAAACGCCAGTTCGTGTGCAGCAGTAGTTCCACACCAAACTGGAAACGTGTATTGCCGCTGCCGGGTGTCATCTGGAACACAATCTGTGACGATAAATTGTCTAGTTACTGGTTTGAATCCACATAACTAGCGTATGCACCTGTGATGTTCTTTAGTGTGTGCTACCACAGGTATTGTACAAGTGTCCATGTGGGAGTTATTCAAAATACGATACGATGTCTCGTAAACGACTCACACTAGAATCGTGCAACAAACACCACTGACGTTCTAATTAACACTACTTTTAGTCTGTTAATGTCAATAGGCATTGCTCCATTCATAGGAGTATATGTCTGCACAAAAATACACTTTCCAAGTATTATTACGACCTGTTGACTCACTAACAGTAAGGGCCCCTGCCTACCAACCCATTCTGTCAAAACTTCACATCAACAGGACTTTTCATTTCCGAAATACTTGCGGTTCAAGCTTTAGGTGATCCACCCTGTATAATTTCATATTACTGCGCGAACGCCATATAACAGATCGACTATCAATAGAGGCAAAATTGCAGTCAGTTCTTTAAAAATAGTGAGGCTGTATAACTGGCATTTGTTAACGATAGAAAGCTCATTCAACTCTTAGCGTTGAAAATAAGTAAATACACACATCTGGCTCATGACGGAAAGAAATAAAGCTATTTCTTAATCATAACATTATTTTCATTTCGTGATAATGATTTTTTTTCTTTTGAATTAATTAATTAGTTCGTGTGGTATAATTGTAGTTAATATGAATTTAACAACCTTGTACGTGCAGAAACTCACCCGACTTGTGTTCTTAAGGACTTGGAAACTTGTAGTAAGTTCCTATTGGACCAAACTGCTGAGGTCATCGGTCCCTTGGCTTATAGCCCACTTAATCTATCTTAAACAAACTTAAGCTAAGGGCAACACACACCCATGCCCGAAAGAGGACTCGAACCTCCGACAGTTGTGTTCTTAATTTAAGAATGTTAAGCATAACACTTGTTAGCTATGAGAACGTTTGAGGCTGAACGCTGAGTATATCTGTTCTGTAATTTGAGTTGCTGTGGAAGTGTTGCTGTCGGAATTACCGTATATTTTGATTAAATTAAATAAAAAAAAAGATAGCGTGTGTCTAACAATGGAATAGTGTGGGCTGTACAGTTAATTCAAGTGTACGATGACCTTCTGCAGGAAAAGGGGCTACGATGATCAGCTACCGATCTTCAAAACTAAACAAAAAACTGTTCTGGTGGAGACTTACCGCGCTCTGTGAGAAACGTAGATTTTAAATCACTGCGCCAACGGAATACTGTATTTGAAACATTTAGAGGTTCATGAGAAATCGACAAATTCGTGTCGGTTCATTGACAAGCATTCACTCTTGCATTTCACGTCCAACAAAACAGAATTTCATTTCGTTAGTGAAATGTAGCGATCGGAATGTTTTCAGTCTTTCAGAAGCACTGCTAAAAGGGGCGAGAAGAGGTTCATTGAATTCTTTCGCCCCACAGACTCTTCTGGCGCATTGGTTCCGATTCTGCGGCTGCAAAGTTGATTTCCAGAAGAGGGCGTTGCCGAGCGCCTCCCCGCTCTCTGCAGACTCTGTGCTCGCCGCACCCGCTCGCGCTGCGGATGACGGTTTCTCAGCGCGCAAGGAAGTGCCCGGGGACGGGACCGTTCTATTGGAAGCGGAAAGAGGGCCGTGCATACTGCTGAGCATGGAGGCGCAGCAAGTTTGGAATTTAGCTGCGAGGGCTAGCCTTTATTTACATCTCGTTCCGCACTGCCTGTGAGCTGAAACAAACTACGATACCTAGGGGTCTTGTCGATTCGAATCACAAGGAAGTGAACCCCTCACCTAGTCAACACTGTAGTTTTCACCCTGAAAATTGCTTTAATGCAGCTCTTCACGCTAATCTGTCCTGCACAAGTCTCTTCATCGTTGCATAACTACTGCAACCAACATCCACTGAGATGACAAGTCATGGGACACCACCTAATATCGTGTCGGACCTCCTTTCGCAAGGCGCAGTGCAACAACTCGCCGTGGGGGGACTCAAAAAAAGCCACTGCAAGTCTCCTGCAGAAGTTTCGAGCCATGCTGCCTCTAAGGCTGTCCATAATTACTGGAGCGTTGCTGGTGCAGGATTTTGTGCACACACTGACTCTCTACTATGTCCATGATCAATGGGATTCCTGGCGGGTGATCTGGGTAGCTCGAACTGTCCAGAATATTCTTCAAACCAATCGCAAACAATTGTGGCCCAGTGACGTAGCGTATAGTCATCCATAAAAATTCCATCGTGTTTTGGGAAAATAAAGTCCATGAACGGTTGCGGTTGGTCACCGATTGGTACAGTTGGACCTAAGAATCCAGTCCATATCACGTAAACATAGCCCACACCACCGTGGAACCACAACCAGCATTCCGAGTGCCTTGTGCACAACTTGGGTCCGTGGCTTCGTGGAGTCTGAGCCACACTCGACACCTACCAGCATCTCCTGCCAACTGAAATCGGGATTCATCTGACCGAGTAACATTTTGGCGGTCGTCTAGGATCCAACGGATATATTCACGAGACCAGGAGAGGCGTTGCAGGCGGTGTCGTACTGTTGGCAAAGGCACTCGCTCTGGTCGTCTGCTGCCATAGCCTACCAACGCCAAATTTCGTCGTACTGTCCTAACTGATACGTTTGTCGTACCACCCATATTGATTTCTGCGGTTATTTCACGCAGTGTTGCTTGTGTGTTAGTACTGACGACTCCACGCGAGCGCTGCTGCTCTCGGTTGTCGGTCACTGCGTTGTCCGTGGTGACATGTGGTATTCTCGGCACCCTCTTGATAATATGGATCTTGGATTACTGAATTCCCTAACGATTTCCGAAATGGAATGTCCTTTGCGTCTGGCTTCAACTACCATCCCGCATTCAAAGTCTGTTAATGCGACCTTAAGCACGTCGGAAACCTTTTCACTTGAATTGCCTGTATACAATTGTCAGCTCTGCCAGTGCAGTGTACCTTTATGCGTTGTGTAGGCGATACTACCCCCATCTATATATACGCATACCGCTATCGCACGACTTTTGTCACAGTGTACATTCGAATCTGCCTACTGTAATCAAGTCTTGGTCAACATATGAAGTCCCTCTCCCCCTTGCCTCCCTCACACTCACATACTACTTACCAAATATTATACATTGTTGCAATCTTGCCGGCCGCTGTGGCCGAGCGGCTCTAGGCGCTTCAGGCCGGAACCGCGCTGCTGCTACGGTCGCAGGTTCGAATCCTGCCTCGGACATGGATGTGTGTGATGTTCTTAGGTTAGTTAGGTTTAAGTAGTTCTAAGTCTAGGGGACTGATGACCTCAGATGTAAAGTACCACAGTGCTTAGAGCCATCTGAACCATTTTGTTGCAATCTCTTCATCATTTGTGGAGCTAGCTTCTATATAAATTTGTACTACCGTGGTGAGTGTTGGTATTTTGTCTATCTTTGCTACGATAATGCGGTCGTTAGGCTCTTCTTATTACCTTCAGTGCATTCCTATTATCTTATTCATTATTAGACCCACTCCTACATTACTTCTATTTGATTTTGTATTTATAACTGTTTAGAAGTCGTGTTCCTTCGGTCACTACACTTAACTGATTACCACTATCACATTAGCCTGTCCACTTGCCTTTTTAATTTACCTGACATCCCAACTAGATTAGGGAAACTAATATTCCAAGCTGCGACCCAGAGACTCCTTTTCTCGTTTTCCTGACACATCCTGCTACTGAGTGGTTCCCATCTGAATAGCTGAATGGGGGACTATTTTACCGTCGAAATATTTTTCTCTAGATAATATGTCACTATTAAGCTGTACAGTAGAGCGGTATTCCCTCGTAAATATAACAGGTGTACTGTCTCATTGCTTTCAGCCATTCACAGTACCAACATAGCAAGGCCATATTGGCTGATGTCACAAAATCAGGTCAGATAATCATCCAGACTGTTGCCCTGCAACAATTGAAAAGGCTGCTGCCTCCCTTCACGAATCAAATGTTGCCTTGGCCTCTCCACAGATACCCATCCGCTGTAGCATTTACGTTATGGCTATTTACCGTTAAGGCTCGCAAACCACCCCACCTTGCCAAAGCCGATGGTTAATGTGGACAGCTTATTTAATTGAAACTACAAATTTTCGTAACTTGTCTCACTTATCAAACATTCCACTGAACCTCACAAAGCTCATACCGTTAACATTAAGTGTATTTATCTACAATAATGAAGCATGTATGTAGTGTATGTACGACTTTCGGTGGTAGCAAGCTGCTTTTTTAATCGTATTTGCATAAAACACACAGACAAATATGCACACACTATAAACTTGACTACGTAAAGATGCCGTCTGAAAAGCTAAGAAGCGCAATGAAGTGCAACACATCCATGCCTTATTAACTGACATAAATCCACCTGATACTGGAGGTAAAATCCTCTGAAAGGCGTAGTGCAGTTTGCAGTATTAGAGATGTGACAGGTTACAGTAATTTCTAGTTGACGATCACTGATTACGGGCGGGCCGCAGTGGCCGAGCGGTTCTAGGCTCTACAGTCTGGAACTGCGCAACTGCTACGGTCACAGTTTCGAATCCTGCCTCGGGCACGGATGTGTGTAATGTCGTTAGGTTGGTTAGGTTTAAATAGTTCTAAGTTCTAGGGGACTGATGACCTCAGAAGTTAAGTCCCATAGTGCTCAGAGCCATATGAACCATTTTGAACTGATTACGGTCAGTCCTAAGATATAAACTGTTCACATTTAAAGTTAATAAACTCTTTATAGGGTGGCGTATTCGTCCACATTGACAGTTGTAATCAAATCTCTTTGTAATCTGATTGTTAAACGCTAATTATTTATGTTAGATACTTTTCGATCTTTTGGTAGACCAACAGTGGTTTCGTATTTGAGAGGACAATAGTTCAAATCCACGGTTAACCATGTTGATGCTTTCCCACGATTTCGCTAAATCACTTAATGCGAATGTGGGAATCTCTTCTATGAAAAGTCACGACCGATTTTTTCCCCATCCTTCCCCGATACGGAGTAAAACTCCGTCTCTAATGACCTCAATGACGACGCGACGTTAAGTCCTAATTTTCCTTCCTTCAGTCCTTCTATCTATCTCCAATTATCAACAGCCTTCTTCATAGATAGATTTTCTACTTACAGATGAGCAACAAGAAGAGGTTATCGATATCTGTAGTACGTGGATGGAAGATAGTGGAAAGTTGTGAATCAAACTGAAAGCATATCAAATCTTTTTATGGGTAACTATTTACGGCCGTCAAGTATTCTAAGAAAAGGATTTTTAGCCACGAACTATACATATATACCTTTATTTTCAACCGGTTTCAATTTTAGCAACCATCGTCATGGAGGTAAAGTTGTACATTGATGGATGAAAAATACGTTAATTTCCAACAGTATACAGTTGTACGACCAGTACAGACTTGTTAACAGTGAAAGGTTATCTCGTATGCACTATTGTATTTTCAAGAGGTCATTGTCTTTTGAGGGTTATTGAGTTTATGTATGCTATCAAGAAATGACGTTATACTGGATATGCTGCTGTACCCTGTTTAGATTTAATACATTTTTCATCCAACGATGTACAGCTTTTCCTCCATGATGGTGGTTGCTAAAACTGAAACCGGTTGAGAATAATAGTGTTTATGTACAGCTGGTAGCCAAAAATGCTTTTTTTTTAATATCTACCGTGTCTACTCCTTGTTGTTATCAGGCAGTGAGGCAGGAGTATATTGTCTGAATTTGTAGTATGATTCTGCAAAGACGCCATCTGAACCCAGCTTTGGAAGGAAATATGCTTGGGCACTTTGAATCAGATCAGAAACAGGCTGCAGTCTCACCAGTACAGGAAGTGCCACGCTCTGTCGACGATACTGGGGCGCTGCAGGCGTTCGTCATAGGCCAGCACAAGGTTGTTTAAGTTAAGTCGTTCTACAACGAGACAAAGTTCTGTCATTGCCTACACGCCGAAAAAAAGATATCAGTAAGACATCTGCAGAGCTTATACGTACTCTATAAATACCACGATCTAAAAACTCTATATTATTAGTGTGTTTCCTAGTGATAGGAGTGCACTGAGAGGAACGGTTATAGTGGAATCAACAATTTCGAAACAGTACCTGGAATGCATGTGAGGCCTGCACACATAAGAGTCTATACCTACCGATCGTTAAACTTCCCTGTATTTCGTACCATAGCGATGGGTTGGCCGGTGTCCGTCAAGAAGCAGCGTAGCCACGTACTGAGCAGATTTACCGGCACTTCCTCCCTATCTAGTCCGACTGTTTGCTTGCTGTTCTGAATTATAACTAGGGTCATTCACCGGCAATTGAGATCCAGATCGTTATGCTATGTATGGTCATTCATAACTGTGAAGAGTGTGCCTATGACATTCGGAGAGTCTGCTTCTTGCTGCTTTCGTGCTCGCAGGTTCGCGTCTTCAGAGTCGGCACGTTTCTCATTTCTACTGCGTCGGTTTGTGGTTGCCGAGCTGCCAGTACTTACTATTCAGCTAAAGACCGATGTAGAGAGGAAACGGCGAGCGTCTTTTGTTACGTGTGACTAAAGTACGTGTTGTGTTTTGCAAATACCCCTTTTCTTTGAGTGAGATCTTGTTATGCAAATTCAAAGGAGATTCTCTCCAGTAGCGCTGATTAGTAACTGCCATACTTGTCTTAGTCCTCAATGAGGGTCAGTGTTACCAGAACATACCAGAGTTATTCTTAATCAACTTGCAAAAAGCAGTAACTTGCCAGATTGCAGCCTTTTGTAAGTACTGCCTGGTGCAGTCATGGTTTAGATTTAAAATTTAATCATTTTTAAATAGTAAATTTCCTTTTAAAGAACCATATGATAAAACTGTTATGAAGAAGTAATTTTTTAAACCTTTTGTTCTATTTAAACATTTACGTGTTAAATTGCTACAAATATTGTTTGGAAGATTACCGACCGGAATTGAAAACATGAAGTTTCCACAATTAAAGCCTGGAAGGGTCATGTGAAATCTTTCACTGTGCGATCTGCAATTTATTTCAGTCGTTGTCAAATTATGGCTATATGGTTTTAAATTTTGCGTTGTGTGTGTTTTAATGTGAGCTGAATGAAGTGAGCTGATTATTAAGTAGATTGTTTTCAGGTCCTTGAATTGTGGTTTAGTACTAATGTTTTCGTTGCTTAAATTGTGTTAATATACTTTCACTGTTTACAGGCTTTGCAGCTAAAGCGCAAAATTTTAAAATTTTCTTTAAAGATTTTTAACAGTAACTTGAAGAGTCATTTAATTGTATTGTTCATTAAAAATTTCTATGTTGGTCCTAATAACATCGGTTTTGGAATGTTCATTTTTGATGTTATAGTTTGAATGCCGCTGAGGGGTACGAAATTTGTGAGGAAATCTTTCTTCTTTGTGGGTATTCTGAGACCAGCAACTCATCACTCATAGCTCTATGCTGGCATTTTGGCTAGTAACTGTGTGCCCATCACTTTTATCGATACAGGAAAGGAACAACAGTAATAATGATAATCAAATGGCTCTGAGCACTATGCGACTTAACTTCTGAGGTCATCAGTCGCCTAGAACTTAGAACTAATTAAACCTAACTAACCTAAGGACATCACACACATCCATGCCCGAGGCAGGATTCGAACCTGCGACCGTAGCGGTCACGCGGTTCTAGACTGAAGCGCCTTTAACCGCACGGCCACACCGGCCGGCAATAATGATAATCAAAAATGGTTCAAATGGCTCTGAGCACTATGGGACTCAACTTCTGAGGTCATTAGTCCCCCAGAACTTAGAACTAGTTAAACCTAACTAACCAAAAGACATCACACACATCCATGCCCGAGGCAGGATTCGAACCTGCGACCGTAGCGGTCTCGCGGATCCAGACTGCAGCGCCTAGAACCGCACGGCCACTTCTGCCGGCTAATGATAATCATTGTGTTACAATCGTGGCGATGTATTTCAAGGAATCACGATGAAATTATCATTTATTAGTCGAGACATTGATACTCATATCGCAAATACAGTCCTCGATATTCAAGGCAGGTCTACTCTAGTAAGTCTTTACAGGGACACACGCATCAATATATCGAAAAATCATCCCCCTCTATAAATGTCGTTATTGTTAGTTTTCCTTTCGGGAGAAAGATGATTCGTTGTAGCGGTAAAAGTGTCGTGGAAGATAAGAAAAAGGAAAGAAAATTATTATAATCGTTGCGGTACGGTGGACTTCTAGTCTGCCTCCTTTCGGTTGCGCTAACGCCGTAGCTCGAACGCTATCGCCCTGGTTTGATACTGAACAACCTTCTAAAACTTCGAATACATCTAAATATTGTCTGCAGCGCTGACAAAGATGAGGAAAATCGGCCACCGGTTTTGTGAATGATTCCCCTGTGAGTCAAAAGCTTTCTGGAAGTGTATGAAACGCAGAAAAAGTGATAAAATACACTCTTTTCTCCAATATATGGTTTTGTTCACTTTTTTAAAATAGTCCATTGAGCTACATGTCCATCTGAAAGAGGCATCTTCTTTGCGTGATTAGAATCTAATATTCTTCCTACTCTTTTAGTGATACTTTAAGAGAATATTTTGTAGAGTACGGAAAGCGGGTTGCTAGGTCTTATGTTCGTTATATGTAAAATACAGTATCGTTCTTTTTCCTTAAAATTCCTTCTTTCATAAACCCTGGTTTAATTATTTGTACTTAGACATTATCGTCTCCCGGGGACTCTCCTTCCTTGATCACTCGAATGGTTTTATATATCTTTCCTGCTTTTACTTGCGATGTGTCATCCTTGAACTATACAAAACGCCGAAGAAATCGGAGAGCTCTAAGACACACTCGTTGAAATCATAACGGCGACAATAACAAACCCACGCGGACACTGGCTGTGAGACGCAGAGCTGTTTGGATCAGGGCGAACCCTTACTAGAGCGAACCACTGGTACGCTGCTCAAACCAGCTAATTCTGCCATTCCCGCGGCGGCCGCGGTGGTCTAGCAGCCGGCACGGTAGCTCAGCGTGTTCGGTCAGAGGCCTGTGTGCTCTCTGTAATAAAAAAACTGAGTCAAGGATTCAACGATCAACTTTAACGGATGTCTTGTGACGTCCGCCCAGACCACACGCAACGAACTATATCGAACAAAATGAAAGAAAAAAAAAAAAAAAAAAAAAAAAAAAAAAAAAAAGCGGTTCTAGGCGCGCAGTCCGGAACCGCGCGACTGCTACGGTCACAGGTTCGAATCCTGCCTCGGGCATGGATGTGTGTGATGACCTTAGGTTAGTTAGGTTTAATTAGTTCTAAGTTATAGGGGACTGATGACAACAGATGTTAAGTCCCATAGTGCTCAGAGCCATTTTTTGCCATTCCCGTATTGATGAAAAATTACCTCTTTTGTTTAGGAATCTGATAGAGAATATTATCAATATTAACAACTGGTAGTTTGAGCTCGAATGGTTGTTAGTTTCTTCTGGAATCGATATTCTTTGTAAATTTTGCATTCGATACAGAATAAAGCTAGAAAATCCAGCATCTAGATTCTGTTCACAAATCAGAAGAAATGCTCAGCCTAAATGCAGGTTTTCGATGTATATAAAATTATAGAAACTATTCCTGTTTTATCAAAATTTTGATAGAAACCGTTTACATGAAGTAGCCTTTTCTGATGAAGTACATTAATTTTGTCATCCAGACATCATCAGTTACATTAGTGATACTGCTTTAAATTTCAGAATTGTGTTCTAAAATGCACAGACAGAGTTTTTTAAGTGGGTGTATTACTGAATTCAAAGTCGTGGCACAGGTTGTAAAATGATGAATCTAAGTTTCACTAAATTTTTTATTAGATATGGAGCTACAAAATTATTACGTTCCCGTAGAGCCCTTAGAAGTGAAACCATAAGAGATTTTCAGGCGAAGATGCAGCCAAAACTGTACGTCTGGGTGACTGGAGAGATTATCGAGCCTCTTGCCACTTGATGACGCCAACTCAGACTCTCCGTACTGACAGTCGATAACGCCTTTAAACTACTCAGTCAGGGAGCCAGTGACATACAGAGCCCAAAGGACGAATGAAAGAATTGGCTTCTTGTTGTGTGTGTGTTGTCCTCGGAGCCGAGTGTGGCAATTTGACACAGCTTAATGACGCGTAGGTAACACGTATAGCGACTCGACAATGCACGCTGAACAGAAATGCAGATGCTAGCCACACCTGCAGATGGCGCTGTATTTGATCTCGAATGGAACTTGCAATACGTAGCAAATGTCAATAGTGGCCAGTACAGTGTGCTATGTAGCTACGAGTGCATTACGTCGGAACCAAATGAAATCGGACGGGAGGATTGGTGGTGCTCGTATGCTTCCGTAACCGAGGCAGCCGAGGTGTTTGGTGTATCAAGAGGCACTGTATAGGAGATTTGTTCTGCGTGCAGGGAAAGTGGAAGGAACATCATCCGCTAAGTCACAACTGGGAAGAAAGTGTGTGCTGAAGAACCGTGACAGTCATTGAAGAGGATTGTGACTAAAAAGAAGAGGATGACAGGTGAAAAAGTCGCTGCAGAACCGAATGTGTCACTCGTGAACCCTGTCAGCACCAAGACAACGCAAAGGGAGCTCCAGAATCTGGGAATTTCAAAACCTCACATCAGTGATGCAAGTACCCTTAACAAGAAACGTAGTGTCGAAGCTGGTCTATGGAGCAACAGAAGAAAGTCGTTTGATCAACCGAATCTTGTTTCACATTGTATCCAACGTCTGGCCTAGCTAGGTGAGACGCAAGCCATCCCAAACCTATGATGCAGAGGGCTTGCTGCCAAGTGTCAAACATGCCGGGGATTCAGCGATGATTTGAGTAGCCATATCCTGGTATTACATGAGCACCGCGGGTACATCGCGAGGACGCATTACTGTCCAGGAACATGTGATAGTTTGTCTCATCAGGCCCATTCCAAGGTACAATCTTTGTCCCGCAAAAGTGATGTGGCGTTACAGGACCACGGGGCCCCTGTTGACACAGATCGCATCGTTCAGGACCGATTGTTTGCACGTGGATGGATTATCGCATCTCCCCTGCCCACCTGTCACCATATCTCAATGTTATTGAGCCTTTGGGATCTATTTTGAAGAGGGTGGTGCGTGATTTCTATTTTTCAGGAAGAATGATCTAAGATTCCCTTGGAAATAATACAGTACCTCTATTTGCCGAATACCGACGGTTTTCCTACACCCTATTAGGCATGGTAATTTATTGCGTTTTTGATTTTTCAATATTTGGTGGAAGCCGCACATGGAACTTCGTTATTTCATCGGCGGTTGTTGGACTTACAAGGTCAGCACTTTAGTGTGTAGGCTGCACAAACCGTTCCTTAGAGCTATCGACTGGCTGCAGCGTTCTTTATACTATGTGCTATATTCATTTGCATTTGAGTTATCCTCGATTTTATTTCGAGAGTTTACCAGTCGCAATTTAGCTAACTTACATTGCTGAAATAGCTATTCCTGTTTATAGGAATTGAGCCCCGTTGATAATTTATGAATATTACTGTTGGGCCGGTTTGGTGTAATTTACTTTGTACTCAGGTTTAGTGTGATTTCAGTTGTACAGTAAACTGTTTAAGCTGAAGCCATGTAGATGTTTTTATTCAAATTTTATTCATAGATTTTGTTTGTAGAACTAGCTGACTTGTCGAAAATTAAAATCAAGTTATGTAAATTTGGTTGTCTCTTGGCTATGATTTGCATTTTGCTCAGTACTATGTTTAATGAGACAACCGCTGCCTATCTATGAGAGTTCAAATAATATTTCTGTGATTTAAGTAACGGATATTTTTCATATTGTTGTATAGTTGATCATTGCTTACTCTGATCTGCTGTGCTTACAGCTGTGAATTCAAATGTCAACTAAATAATTATTGATGGTTGATTAGTTTTTTGCAACATGTGTCAACTGCAACGTTGTTGACTGCCCTAACAGTACCTGATCTTTTCCTGTGCTTTATTGAATTAATTTTGAGATAGTTCTGGCCAATGTTACGATTCCAAACCCCATCCGAAAATCGTTAAGGTTTCAAATAGTAAATGTTTATTACTCATTTTTTCCATTCGGTTGTGTTCGTCAGATCTGACGAGTTCAAAGAAATTGCTCATAGTTTACTTAAATAAATTTGTCTTTTTTCTGGGTGAAGTGTTATGTTTTTCTGTAGCGTGGCACCTTACCACTCTCACCTCGTCACTTCGTTTATGAAGTTAGGAAAGTGCTACTCAGATGTATGTCGTGCAGACGAAATACGTGGCGTTATCTTTCAGACGGTATACATCATTGAGACATTTATGCGTGACTATTGTGTTTAGGGATCATACGCTTCCGTCCATTGGTGTACTAACTCGTTTCATGTTTTATTATTTTTAATCCGATTGATTTTAATTTGAGTTCACACATCCGATGATAAATGCAAATTATGACTGACATTACTGATTGCAAGGATCGAACCATTAATCCCTGTCTTAAAAATTTTCTCTAGGTTGTATATTAGCTTATATGGGTCGTATCTCTGTGTGTGCAGGTTAAATGTGTTTTGATGAGCCGCAGTGGGAGGAAGGGGAGACCAGTTTCTACGAGCCCCTAGGGTACCCTGGAGAGCACGGTGGGTGTCTACTGGGACATTTACTGTCCATGTCATTGTCAAGCATGGGGGTGCCAAATGGATGGCAGATGCGGTTTTTTTCAGTCTGTGGGACGATGTGGGGTCCCCGACTCTAAGTAAAACGCCAGTGCAATGATGTGGTTGTGTTTGTCACTAAATTTTTCCTCTTTCTTTGTTGGATGACTTACTGATGTCTGAGGTCCACAGCTCCTTCCCTGAATGGTCTATGTTCGCGTAAAAGCGGTAAGCAGGCTCATTGACTGACTTTATAAAAATCTCATAGACTGCAAGTTAGCTGCCCAGCTTCTGCGAATTTCAGATGTAAGTTACAGGAGTCTGGCCGAAGGAGCAGAAAGATCAGAGAGTGGGGATTTGGCACTATCTTGACAGACTGTTTAATTGGGAAGAGAGACAATTGACTGCCAAATAAAATTTTTAATAGGAGAGGAGTTGCACAGTTATTTAAAAAACATATCAATGGACAACTGGTGGAGAAGCCATCTGATGGTGGAGTTGATTTTTCGTGGACTTAATGGAAAGTGGAGAGAGAACGATTGCTCTGGAAAAATTATTTAGGCTTAAGCTGTGGAGAGAGTTCTTGTCTAAAACTACTTGAGCTTCGGCTTTATGACAAAACACTGCAGATGAGAAGATTTCGTTTTCCGCTTCTGACAGAAAAGAACTTGAGCTTCCGCTGATGTGCAACAGTGGGTACTCGACCACACCACTCCCTGCTCTTTTTTGTGTGTGTGAGTGTGTAACATTGCTGAACATCAGTGTTTTGATGTGGTGTTTAGCTTGACTTTAGTGCTGTGGTGGCACTATTTATTTAAACTTTTGGGGCCAGGATCGTGAATAATCGGACTTAGAAGTTCGCCAATCCGCCGCCATAGGTGGGGTTCTGTGCCTCAATGGGTTCAGGCTTTGTTTTTTCTCCCTTTATTCATTTTCTAGCGTTGTTGTCACTAGGTCAATATTCCTATGTTATCTTGGTTTGACTTATGACTAAGATTACTTATTTAGAGGTCCTAGACTTCTAGTTTGTGTTTGTGGATAGCCTATTTTACTTGATTGGACACCAAGAATTTATCCTACACCTTGCTGATCTAATATGGTTTTGGTTAGCCTATTCTAAGTGGTTTTTCACAATGCCATGAATTTATCCTACAACTTACTGATCTAATATGGTTTTTAGTAAGCCTATTCTAATTGCTTTTTCACCATGAGTTTGTTTTACATCCTATTGATCTACTATGGGGTCGTAATCCTAGTATGAGGTAGTAATCCTAGGTGGTGATTCTCTAAGGGAGTGAGGTTTCTTCTGCTGGTCGGCACCAATTTTAGATTGCTGGCTCTACGATGCTTCGTGGAACTCTTTGTTTGTGCCATATTCTTGGATGGATTGTTCCAGTGTTTTGTAGGTGTCTGCTGTTGTCTCTGTGTATATCTAGCTTTTTATAGGCAGTTGTGGTTAGCTTCTTTATTGTTGTTTTGACAGTGTCCATCTCCAGGGCTTCATGGAGAGTGTAGTTTTAGTCCATAGGGGAGCGTCTAGGATCTATCGAAAGACTTTGTTCTGTATTATCTGCAATTAATACCTTTTGGTTTTTCTAGCTGTTCCCCATGATGTGCAACCATAAGTCGTGGTGGGGAGGACAGTAGTTTTGTAGAGGGTCCTTTTGGTTTCCTGTCTTATATTTTTGCTTTTAAAGAGTGGAAATAGGGTTTTAGCAAGGTTGAGCGCTTTAGACTTTTTTCGTTGATGTGCTGGTAGTAGTTCAGTTTCCTGTCTATTGTGACACCTAGGTATTTGACTTCATTCCTCCAGGGCAATTCTTGTGCGTTCAGGTGTAGCTGTTCTAGGTGTGTAGGTCTTTTTCTAGTGAAGTAGACGGCTATCGTCTTTCCTGCGTTGAGTGATAGCTTGTTTTGGCTGCACCACTTTTCCACTGTGTTGAGTTGCCGTTGGATTTTTCTGATATTCACCAGGTGTCGTTTGCCGCTTCTGAAGCGGGCAGTATCGTCCGCGAATTGGGCGATATTGACGCATTCGATGGCGGGTATGTCGTCCGCATAGATATTAAATAGCGTTGGGGAGAGTACTTCACTCTCCAGCGTATAAATTACGATGAGAGCTCACAGCATCGGCTGTCGGGAAGTGAGGGTTGCTAGCAATGGGTATGAGCGTTTGTGGTAAGGATTAGGTTCTGTGATTTCTTTGAGTAGTTCAGTTGATCTTGGGCTCATCAGTCACCAGGCTATTTAACTTATTTGCATATGCCCTACTGGTAATAGCAGTACAATCACTGCATGTTCATTGTGCACGTGTTTTTCCATGAATGACTTAATGAGATGACAGACATTCCCATTTCATCTACCTCTCGTTGTACTTTGCAAAGTTTTTCAGTCATCTTTTTTGTGTTGTTAAATACTTCTAATTGGCAGATTTCGCTTCTCCGTGTCTTGTCAATGACGAAACTACTTTCTCTTTGGATCATGTTCATGTCTTTACATACAGAGCATATTGAAATATATTGGGGTAAATTTGGATCTATGTTTCGTTTCAGTAGCTAGTGTATCCCCAGTTACTTATCAGGTTCCTAATGCTTTTTAAAGAACCAGCACCTATGATTCAGTTACTAGGGCCACCTCTTCACTACTTTTATTCCGTTGCGCGACAGTTTCGTTACAATAATTGACTCCACGAGGACTGATTAATCTCTTGGTGAATCGAGGCGATGCGAATCACTGTGACAAGCTAGTCGTTTGTCGCTCTCGGGATGGATGTAAGACGTTAGAACAGCTTGCAAGAGAGTTTGAAACCACTGAGCAGTCAATTTCTATACGGCAGTTGAGCCACAAATGACAATTTCGAGGTAGTTTACAATGACGTCAGTTTCAGATAAACAAATTTGGTTTTTGTATCAAACAGCATAATGCACTGTCGGAAACAGAAAGTCATGAAGCAACAGTTCAATATGTATCAAACTTTGTGGAGATATTCTTAACATAACGAATATTGTATGAGTAAGTTTTCATTCCATGATAGTGAGGTCCATCGTCAATGTCAGAATGAGGTGTGAATACACTATTGGAAGCGTTGTGACATGGAAGCAAACAGCCGCTGAATGCCATCTTGAAGAATTTTTGCTTTATTCGAAACACATGAGGTATTAGTTAATGAATATTGTTAGCTGGAGACTGCTATGAAACTATACACCTACCCACTGCATCCCAAATATGCTTTATGGCTGGCAAAAGAAGGGACTAGGCAGGTCACTCAAGGCGTTTGTGGTGTAAATTTGAAATCTGGTATTTGGTACCATTCTTGTCACATACCGCCGAGTATTCAGCCTCCCTCCAACAATTGGCAAATCAGTTCAGTTGTCATGTACAGTGGCTCCCAGCGCCATGATTTCAAGCTTTGGAGAGGTATGGGGTTTAAACATCGCTACTTCCTGCGACCTTTCAGCAGGTCATTTATGGATACGTTGACGTCGGTCTGACGGCCACAAACAAGAGCGAGTTCACCGCTGGACACCACAGAATGCCAACTAGGGGCCACAGCCGACTAGGAGTCCACACTATCCTGTGGTCTGTGGTAAGGTGTCAGCAGATTTCAGCCCAGTTTCTGATAATCTCTGCCCGACGGAACAGACGGTCTGCTGCTAACTTCTGCACAGATTTTGGTTATTGTCCTCCGTCTGTTCGTCAGTCAAACAACTGAACGATTTTTCGTGCTCTGGTACTTCTGTATGGACATGTACTTTTTCTTTATAACACACTGAGTCCATCTCGTCATTACTCGTTGTTCAGTCAATGCACTACAGCCAACCATATGTGCATATCTCGCTATGATGATGCCACGTCGCTCAAGCTAATGATTCGGGATTTCTCAAGGTCCAAAAGACGGCGATGAACCAAACGTGCACATCCTGTGGGCATGCTCTGTTGCGATCTCCAACTAGGTACACTAAACAGCCATCACGTAATCAAAAAACGTTTCATCTGTGGGAACGGCTTTATTCTGTACCGAAAATACGGAGACTATGCTCACACAGGCATTAAATATTAGTTAATATGTGGCACAGGAAATGAAATACTTGGGAATCAGTTCGGTTTCCATTTCGTTAGTGAATTTGGCGAAAATTGTTCCAAAGTAAGGCTTGCTCTTGAGGAGACTAATGCCACTGTTGAATAGGTCGCTAGAATAACTTTTCAATTACTCTTTCTAGAAACCTATTCAGCAGTGCATAAGGTTCCTCAAGTTTACACCAGGCCTTTCCCGCGACTTTATGTCACGCCTTCTACACTCCTGGAAATTGAAATAAGAACACCGTGAATTCATTGTCCCAGGAAGGGGAAACTTTATTGACACATTCCTGGGGTCAGATACATCACATGATCACACTGACAGAACCACAGGCACATAGACACAGGCAACAGAGCATGCACAATGTCGGCACTAATACAGTGTATATCCACCTTTCGCAGCAATGCAGGCTGCTATTCTCCCATGGAGACGATCGTAGAGATGCTGGATGTAGTCCTGTGGAACGGCTTGCCATGCCATTTCCACCTGGCGCCTCAGTTGGACCAGCGTTCGTGCTGGACGTGCAGACCGCGTGAGACGACGCTTCATCCAGTCCCAAACATGCTCAATGGGGGACAGATCCGGAGATCTTGCTGGCCAGGGTAGTTGACTTACACCTTCTAGAGCACGTTGGGTGGCACGGGATACATGCGGACGTGCATTGTCCTGTTGGAACAGCAAGTTCCCTTGCCGGTCTAGGAATGGTAGAACGATGGGTTCGATGACGGTTTGGATGTACCGTGCACTATTCAGTGTCCCCTCGACGATCACCAGTGGTGTACGGCCAGTGTAGGAGATCGCTCCCCAAACCATGATGCCGGGTGTTGGCCCTGTGTGCCTCGGTCGTATGCAGTCCTGATTGTGGCGCTCACCTGCACGGCGACAAACACGCATACGACCATCATTGGCACCAAGGCAGAAGCGACTCTCATCGCTGAAGACGACACGTCTCCATTCGTCCCTCCATTCACGCCTGTCGCGACACCACTGGAGGCGGGCTGCACGATGTTGGGGCGTGAGCGGAAGACGGCCTAACGGTGTGCGGGACCGTAGCCCAGCTTCATGGAGACGGTTGCGAATCGTCCTCCCCGATACCCCAGGAGCAACAGTGTCCCTAATTTGCTGGGAAGTGGCGGTGCGGTCCCCTACGGCACTGCGTAGGATCCTACGGTCTTGGCGTGCATCCGTGCGTCGCTGCGGTCCGGTCCCAGGTCGACGGGCACGTGCACCTTCCGCCGACCACTGGCGACAACATCGATGTACTGTGGAGACCTCACGCCCCACGTGTTGAGCAATTGGGCGGTACGTCCACCCGGCCTCCCGCATGCCCACTATACGCCCTCGCTCAAAGTCCGTCAACTGCACATACGGTTCACGTCCACGCTGTCGCGGGATGCTACCAGTGTTAAAGACTGCGATGGAGCTCCGTATGCCACGGCAAACTGGCTGACACTGACGGCGGCGGTGCACAAATGCTGCGCAGCTAGCGCCATTCGACGGCCAACACCGCGGTTCCTGGTGTGTCCGCTGTGCCGTGCGTGTGATCATTGCTTGTACAGCCCTCTCGCAGTGTCCGGAGCAAGTATGGTGGGTCTGACACACCGGTGTCAATGTGTTATTTTTTCCATTTCCAGGAGTGTATTAACGCCTGGACCCAGAGGCATTTAATTCATCAGTGTATCAAAGTTATGGCCTGTTTCTCAGGCTGAGATGTAATTGAATTACTATTAGAACCTTGTTTCAGAAGCTGATAGCCTTTATTTGTCGGCTTGGTGGCCGTTTCTGTCCGAACGCCTGGGTGTCCGGCGCGGGATTCCGTAAGACAAGATCCCGTTAACGAACAGACGGATGACAAAAACTAGTTTAGGCAGAAGTTAGAGGCAGAGTGTCGCAACAAACCGTCGGCAACAGGTTACTGGGTGGTTGGCTGAGATCTAGAAATGCCATTTACTGTGGACATTTTAACATAGACAATAAAGAGCATCTAATAAGCGCGATAGCATCACGAAGACGATCAGCCAACTCCAGTAGCACACACCGGGTGAGAGGTGCTCGACATCACCGGAGTGCTTTAATGTTAATGATCCGAGAACACACGATGCTAGAAGTGTCGACCAATGAATATCTTGCGAAAAGACCATAAGGATATACCTAGAGAGAGATTCGAAGTCACTCAGACGCCTATCAACAATCGTTCTTCATGAGAATCACTCGCGACTCGAATAGGGAGAGGCGAAATTGTCGCTGGAGTACCCGCCACCAAACACCCTACGGTGACTTGCAGAATATAGGTGCACTCGAAGATGTCAGCCATACAGAATTGCATGATGGGGGACCTTAACTGACATTCTGTTGTATTAAGGGACGAGTCCCTGAACTGTTTGTGGCGTTCAGATCGGCGCCATTGCGTCAGTAGACGACTTGATAAAAGGTCACAGAAAGTAGCAACATTTTAGCTCCATAACTCCCAAATCATGAAATTACAGGTGCAGGGAGCCACTGTATAAATTGACAGGACTGATTTGGTAATTTGAGCTCTGGAAGGTCAACAGAGCGTCAAGAACCACCAAAATTATCTGCTGGCTGAGCGAAGTAAATTGTACGAGATCACAACACTCTTTAGAAATGTCGACCCACTAGCTGTCGGGACAGTGTTACTATCCTTCGAAATATACTTAACTGGAGATATGAGGTGGTGATGTGAACCCATTGTTCACGGTGTAACACACTAAATTTCCGTCAATGTAGTAATGGGACACTTGGGCTGCCACACTTGTTTTGAAACTCTTCCGAAGTTGATAATGCTTACAAGGGAACCTCCCCATCGCACCCCCCTCAGATTTAGTTATAAGTTGGCACAGTGGATAGGCCTTGAAAAACTGAACACAGATCAATCGAGAAAACAGGAAGAAGTTATGTGGAACTATAAAAAAAATAAGCAAAATATACAATCTGATTAGTCCATGTGCAAGATATACTCCATCAAGGAAGCACACGATTGAGGAACACCGTGGTCCCGTGGTTAGCGTGAGCAGCTACGGAACGAGAAGTCCTTGGTTCAAGTCTCCCCTCAAGAGAAAAATTTTTCTTTGCAAAGTTGTGATCTGTCCGTTCGTTCATTAACGTCTCTGTTCACTGTAATAAGTTTAGTGTATGTGTTTTGCGACCGCATCGCAAAACCGTGCGATTAGTAGACGAAGGGACGCGCCTCTCCAATGGGAACCGAAAACATTTGATCGCAAGGTCATAGGTCAACCGATCCCTCCACAGGAAAACACGTCTGATGTATTCTATACGACACTGGTGACGGCATGTGCGTCACATGACAGGAATATGTTGTCGACCCACCTAACTTGTACACTTGGCGAATGGGTAAAAAGATTCATCAACGTTGCCCGATTTAGGGTTTCTTGTGGAGGTGATAATTACTCCCAAAAAGTGATGAAAACATCAGAGTTTGTCACATAAACTGCAACAAATGAATCCAAAAGTCTCACAGTCGCACACTTTTCCCTGTGCTCTGTCAAAACATATCTTTTTAACTTTTTCAAATTTTTCCGTGTGTAGACCGCCAAATCCTGCATATGTCCAAGCAAATCTGAACATGCCCTGGAATTTTGGAGAGCGAAGTTGATTTATGTGTGAGTGCCTGAACTTTGATAATTGTCTGAAAACAAAAAATTAAAGTTTTCGCTCGAAGGAAGCCTTGAACCAAGGACCTCCCGTTCCATAGCTGCTCACACTAACCACGGGACCACGGCGCTCCTGAGTTCCGTGTGTCCTTGATGGAGCGTATCTTACACATGGACTAATCAGTTTGTATATTTTGCTTATTTTTTCATAGTTCCACACAACTTCTTCCTGTTTTCTCGATTGATCTGTGTTCAGTTTTTCAGGGTCTATCCACTGTGGCAACTTATATCTAAATCTGAGGGGGGTGCGATGGGGAGGTTCCCTTGTTAGCACAAAGCTTCGGACAGTAGAGTAATCAATGCACAGCTATGCCGGAGTGTCGTGTGGGGTGGGATGCGCTGGATGAATCTGCCTTTCGATGGAGAGATAGTGGAGACGAGAACGTCCCGTGGCGCGGCGTCGGCGTCCTTTGACTGCTCCTCCGCCCCCACTCGCGCCCCCGCCCCCGACCGTGCCCCAGGCAATCCATTATTCATGGGCCGGCCAGGCCGGGGCAGGCGGCGCGTTATTTTATCTGCGTGCGGCTCCCCACCCCAGCCCAGGCCACGCAACCCGCGCTGATTAGTCTAATTACCGACGCACGAATTACCAGACCGGAGCGAAGCGGGACTACAACGCCGCGAGCCTGGGTGAAACACCGAGGGGCGACAAGGGGATCCCCCCGTGCTTGTAGCACTGGGAACACGTGTCTGCAAGCACTGCCGCGGCCTTGTCGCCGGCCAGGCAGAAGCGACGTTGCACATTCCAAAGAGCGCGATTCACATTACAACTGCTGAGTGGCCGGAAGAGTCCGCACTCTTCACCGAAGTTCCGCTCCAAAGCCGTGCCCGGTTCTTTTCTTTTCTTTTTGCCATTGAAACTGCGGCAACAAAGAAGGGCAGCAAATAAAGAAACATGGACCTCTCATTTTTCTCGGTGTGGCTGGTTAATGGCGAGCCTCCGGATGTTCTGCCAAGTTGCTCTGCAGAAAATGGAAACTCGGCTGTACACCCAGAAGCTCACTATTAACGAAACTTTACTTATCCTGCACATACAGTGCAACGGGGAAAGCTGTCATCATCTTCACTTTATAGTGTAGAGGAGAAGGATGAGAACCATACCTACTTTTTTTGGGTCATCAATCTTCTCAGTGACTTCATGCTGCCCAGCACGCATTCCTTTCTTCCGTTAACTTCTTCATCTCCGAGTAGAATAGCGCTTGCACCCTACATCATCAATTATTTGTTGAATGTATTCAAATCCCTGTCTTCTACTACATTTTTTACCCCCTAGTACCGTAGAGGTTATTTCCTGATGTCGTTACATGTGTCCTATCATACTGTCCCTTTTTCTTGTCAGTGTTTTCCAAATGTTCCTTTCTGCGAGTATTCTGTGGATAACCTCGCCATTCTTCGTATTATCAGTCCACAAAATTTTCACTATTCTTCTTTAGGACCACACCTCAAACGCTTGGATTCTCTTCTCTTCCGGTTTTCCCACTGTCTACGGTTCACCACCAGTGCTCCGCTCCAAATGTACGTTCTCAGAAATTTCTTCCTCAAACTAAGGCCTATTTTTCGTACGAGAAGACTGCTCGTAGTATCTGTTATGTAGACTCAGAATCGGCGACTAACGCAATTTTTCTGTTAGACGGCATTACAACACCATGCAGAAAGAATGTAAAAGGTCTGGTTGACGATTCAAAAACTAACAATTACAACGAGCGACACATGATTTGTGCGGCATTAATTGCTCTGTACATCAAGAAATACTTTGTGTTAAATACGCAGGCATGGAACACGTGATAGAATTGGTGTCGCGAATAGCAAGTTCTGAAGTCGCACTCATTATTACATTGTCTGTCGCAACAGTTTTTTGTGCAATTGAAAGAAAAGTATGGAGGCGTTATATATTACTGCAAAGTACCTTGGTTAAGTCAAATTAAAATACATAACTGGAACGAAAAATGGAAGGTACGGAATGGACGGCATACCTTGCGTTTTAAATAGAGTTGACTGCCGACTGCCGTCAGTAAGACATCACAAGGTGAGGAGCAACTTATTTCTGACTTCACAGCAAAAGTGAATGCGTTTAAGATGAAAGTCGCACTGTGAAAGGGACAGCTTCTAACAAGCAACAGTGTCCACTTTTGTAAGCTCAGAGACGTCAGAGAAACCGCGAACATTCGATTGTGACGTTGGAAGAAGTCCAGGACTAAATGTTTGAGAACACTGCCAATCTTACATCTGCTTTTGAGCTTTTTTCGACACGGTTTGCCATTTGAATTGAAAGCACACCTGTGCATCTACAAATGTAACTGGTCGATTTGCAATGTATTCCCGTTTAAAAGACAAATTCTTTTCGGCTCAGTCCGGGAGAGTTGGACCCCTGCGTAAGACCGATCAGTGGCGTATTTTACAAATGCGCTGCTGGAGAGCAGTGCCCACTGCTTACGAGGAAGCTCTTTTTGAGTAAACTTGGTGCGAAGTGTTGATGTCATTTTCCTGTTAGCTCTGGAGAAAAGTCACATTCTCTGTTCTGGTAAGCCGAAAAGTTTTACGTCGTGGTTACATAATTTTAGCATTCAGACTTAACTTACAGAGTACTGATACAGTTTTTCCACTGCGAGTTTGACATGTGTGTAGGCATGAAACTTAACTAAAATGGCCACTGAGTTCGCTACATGTAGATACAAGTCAGGATGGTCCACGTTTCCCAGACAGTCAGAAGAGATGGACCAGGGCTATCCGGGAGAGACGGACCACTTGTTTCAATGTGGGAGAGATGGAGCACTATAAATTTACCTTAAAGACAGGTGGAATAATCCACTGAAGGTGGCCTCAGTCTCTGACTACGCTTATTTGTCAGAGGTTATGTCTTTGCCGACGAAAGGCAGAGCAGAATCTCACAGATATGCGAACCAAACATTTCAAAGCTCATCAAAAGACCTAGTGATCCCAAGCACATCCAAAAGAGCAGAGCCATATGCACAAGTCAAATTCCTTCACTGACACAACTTTATACTCGACACCTACTAAACCAGAAACTTCCAAGAGTACCACTTCAGAACTGACTACTCCTATCCCAACACAGACAAAACTTTTGAAAGAAATATCACAATTCCTTCTGTTCAGAAAACCATGAATTTTAAGAGGAAGGTGGCAACTGTATCTAAATTGCTAAACTCTGCTGAAAATATTGATACTGTAAATAAGAGAGGAATAAAAATGAAAGGAAATAGAAAAAGGCACAAATATATCACCAAAGTGAAATACTAGTGGAAATAAAACATAATGAAGAAGTTAAAAAGCAAATATACTGCAACTAGCTGACCGTGTTCAACAAATGCAGACATTGTAAGCGATTACGAAAACAGCTTTGATTAGTGTGATGGAAATGATTGTGTGGGGTGGTTTGAGACATATTACGAAACTAACAAAAATGACAGTGGATTCTGTGTGTTTCCAATTCACGATGGTCACATGAATGTTGTTCAACATTTGGTAATAAGTTTCATTACTATAGCGAGAGAAAGGTAGACTAATGCGTGAACAAAACCAGCAACTTACCAGCTAAGCCAACATTAAATGAAGATTTATAGTAAACTGATAATATTTTTTTCGACCAAAATATTTTGTAGCATAATTTTTTATGTATTACAACATTTTCAAACAAAAAAGTAATTTCTCTTGACTCTTTTCTTCAATTATAGCCATGCTTAACTGGTCTGTGTGTCAGAGTACACTGGTCCATCTCCCCCATACAGCTATAGGTGAGAGGGACAACCCATGTATATTTTCATTTTATCATGTCTCTTGATTTTAAGTGGTGGCTACCCCGTGCGGTCTTGGGCGTCTTGTTACGGTCCGCGTGGCTCCCCCCGTCGGAGGTTCGAGTCCTTTCTCGAGCATGTGTGTTTGTGTGTGTGTGTGTGTGTGTGTGTGTGTGTGTGTTGTCCTTAGTGTGAGTTAGTTTAAGTTAGATTAAGTAGTGCGTAAGCTTAGGGACTGATGACCTCCGCAGTTTGGTCCCGTAAGACCTTACCACAAGTTTCCAAATTTTCCATAAAACTTTGAAAAATACACAAATTTTATGCTGAAGGAAAAATGTGGTCCAGCTCTCCGGATTGATCCTTTGGTAAGACTGTCCAGGACTTCTATTTTGCTCTCATTCGGAAGAATTTCGATGTTTTCATGTCGCTCGGAGTGTCCGTGCGGTTTGAGGCGCCATGCACGAATTGCGCGGCCCCTCCTGTGGGAGGTTCGAGTTCTCCCTTGGGCATCGTTCTTTATGTTGCTCTTAGTGTAAGTTAATTTAAGTTAGGTTAAGTAGTGTGTAAGTCTAGGGACCGATGACCTCAGCTGTTTGGTGCCTTAGTATTTCACACACATTTGAACATTTGAACATGTTTCCGTAATGAAGATGCAAACGTGATATCAATGCTTCGATAAATGTACATGTGTGGAAGGCTTTTTTCGATTATGGAACTAAACAAGTCACAATTACTTGGCAACTCGAGTGACTAAATCCTGCGAAACTGTACGCGTCTGTCTGTATGCCGATAGTTTATGCCAGATATAAATTTTAGTTATAAAGAATGTAGCAACCAGTCGCGGAACCATAATTTAGATACCTTATTGCAAATCGATTTCAACTGATATCCGTCATCGACGATGCGTTTGTCTAACTGATACATGCACTGTCCTTGGCAGATTTTTATCATGATTGTACTATTTTTCCAGCCAGCAGATGCCCCAAAGATTTTCATATTCTCTCCTGTCAGCTTTCTTGTCAATAGGAATGATCTTGGCTTGTAGCCAGTTGTCAAGTATTCTGCCTTGCTCCAACATATTCAGCAGGTGCATAAGACGAACATGTAGGAAGCTTCCACTCAACACTCACTATGAATTCTGCCCATTTCTGCCATTTATTTTATATAAAGATTATTGATCACCTCAATAACCTCCTCAAGAGAGTGTTATTTAATATTTGAGCTTAATCTGTATGTGTATCTTTCCCGGTATTCTCATCTTCGTAGCAAAAGCATAATCATAGCAGCAGCGCCAAGATTTCTCGTCAGTTACACTTTGTTTCATGGGGTCTTTGTGTTATTTATATAACAGTTTCAATTTAGAGTAAGGAGAAGGCTGTCGACTATGCACATTATTCTCATTGTTTGAAATAAACCTATCCAACGAATCTCGATGGCTCTTGTAAGCCGCCTCTCCATATTATTGATTGATTTAAACTTGATTATTACTTGCCGTAGTGTGACTGGTCGAAAAATTAGGCATCGGACATTCATAAGTAGCCAGTTTTGGAGGGCAAACTTATTCCCAAGGTACATGCACAGATAACCATAGTTCTGACTGTCAGCCGCTATTTATTCTCTAACACTGTTCTCTAACTCACTGTGTTCAAAAAATTCTAATAATAACGAAGTGATTGCAATATGTGGGCACTTCTGTATTAACATTTAATTTATTTCAATTTAAATTCAACTATTACATTCATACTTGTTCTGATCACACTCACACTACAATAACAATCATTCATCTATCACGAGCTTATATGAGTTAATCATTGCCGATTTCTTACCATACAGTCGCCTTTTAATTAGCCTATATGAAAACTCCCTGGATATGACATTAATATATAGCTTCAAAATTATTATTTTGACCCCGTTGTAAGGTGGCGTGGTCTCCTGACCTTCATTTCTTGCATATTCCGTCCTCACAATCGTATTCTGCACATCAAGACGCTTCATTCGAACCCAGACTCGATAAGATAGAGTCAATTTTATATGAATTCATGTAAGCGTTATGCAAATCTCATAAGTAAATCGCAAGTGCGTACCGAGGTTGTAAAAGTCAAGGCTGGCGTACACAACATGACAGCCACAGGAATTTTCGTTCTAAAGAGGCAACCAGCCCACTGGCAGGCCCATCCCTTCAGAGGGGTGAGCCAACACACCTACTTCGGCCGGAGCGACCGCCCAGAGAGCAGACAGCTTTTGCCAGAGCGAAGGGATAACGACCCCCGTGTTCGACTTAAAACCATATTCTGCTACGTTGTGTGGGAGCGCCCAGAAGACGCAGTTTTTGACGGACCGACTGCGTAGTTCCCGAGTTCTCACAGGAGGACAGTATACGCCTAATGGAGATGCTACACCTTTCCGCATTGGTCGACTTAAACGAAACGTCATTCTCCTGTTTAAAAGAGCAACGCTGAGTGGCAGAATATTTCTGATGCAAAGAGCCAGAGGAGTGATGGGAGACAGCGAATGATATACCCTTGCAACTCTTCCAGAAAAAGCGGCTGTTCCGTTGTCGCCCTTGGAGCGTGAACACGTGACGAGAGTGAGTGCGTTCGTACGTGTATGCAAAGAGCGAGGAACAAAGTCTCTCCTCACTACTTCACTGGGAGAGCACCTCTGTCGTTAGTGAATTGGAGTAATACTCTATATTGAGTTGCTCGTGATTAAGTGTTGTTCACTGTGTTGACCACTACCCTTATCGTGCGGTGTGAACATGGACAGAGTAGTAGTCAAACGCCTGCGAGCAAATATTGAGTGGCATCGTGGTGGACTGGTTATCTGACTGGTGCACCATGCCAATAGTTAGACTAGGGGCAGACAGAAGTACTTGAATTCATCAATGCATAGGGAGAGTTTGATTGGTGAAGGTCAATCCAGATAGAAAGAGATAGTTTGGTTACGTGTCATCAGTGAGCGACACAGGCAGCAGTCGTCGCAGCTCACGGTATTGTGCACGACAGTGTATGCGAGTCCCATCTATTCTCCATAACAGTACGCTTCATTACATTTCTCACGCGACAGCCTTGACCTTACCCAGGAAAGTTATTCAAGTTGTGTAGGTGCGGCTCTCAGCCATTCTACTGAATAAATAACATTCTTAGAGAAAAGGGAAAAAAGAACCTTTCCACACCTTGTAAAATAATAGCATTCCTATCCATAAGAGGCAATGTACTGTTCCAAAAAGAAGCCGGAAATTTGTTCATTTATAAGAAAAGTTTCACTTGATTTCTCAGAATTTTTTTGCATTAAATAATATTTTTCGTTCGTTTAATGTTTTTCTTACACTAACTAGGAATACTCCAGTACTCAAGTATTCCACTAGTTACGTAAGAATATAGAATATATTTGTGTCTTTTCCTTACAGCGGACGACTCCAGAAGATATTTGTTGCTGAATGTTTTTCAAGTAGTTCTTGTTGATACATTAGGAGCGTCTGTCTGACTTCTGTAGTAGCGTGAGGTGGAAATTGTTCCTTGCAGGAGCCAAAGGGTACTTGTTGGCTCAATCCATTGCGCAACTTGACAAAATAAAACCCACACACTCACAACGTCCTACTCGCGTTATGGCTCTACCGTGACTGACTCATTCCTTCACGCCAAGCGGTCTGCAGACACCACTCTGTTGCTTCTAGAACTATGGGACTTCCCCGTCAGCGATGCCTCTGCGCTGTAGCAAAGAAGCGAAAGGGCAGATTCGATCCGTCAAGTACATGATCGACACCTGTACCCTTACACTCCTCTGTAATAGCTCCTCTGCCGTATTTCTCTTTATCCGAAAGACTTGCCGATTCTGTGCTGCCTAAAAGTGTTCCGTATGCTGTATATGCTGTATACATTTTCTCAACAGCATCTTGTGCTCCTTCAGCCTAGATATGGGTTGTTTGGGAGTATAGAGCGTATGCAGTTTAGTGCACAGAGGGGAAACCTTTGCAACCTTTGACAGCAGTAACGGCTCTACCCAGCTCAGCACTGAGTCGATCTGAGATTTTATGACACATGCAGGTACATCATTCCATGTCGTTTCAACTCTGTTGCAGAATTCATCAGTCTTAGGGATTGGTGACGGTAGCGTGCTAGTCTCTCGCCACTAGTAGAACACTCACCTTACTTAGATAGGCCAGGACAACGTGTGGTCTCCATTATCTTTTTGAAGGATAAAGAGTAGACCCAGAATTGAAACTTGTGGGGCTCCCTTTATGATCTTTCTCCTGGCATTGTTTGATTTATTCAGCCCAACTTTCTGTACAATGTTTGTCAAGCAAAATTCAAGCAACTATAGGAAAAGCCATCAGTTCCACAAAACTGTCAACTTCATTACGCCAAGTGCTGGGCTCGTATAACAGTTACGAACGCCTCCTGGCAATGGCAATTTTACACAGAGCGTCCATTGTTATGTTGTACGAAAAACCGGAGCTGTTCTGGACGTGGTGCCGCTCTTATGTCCAGTGTTGTCATTGGGCGATCCACTATCAATGTACCTCTATATGCTACCACAACAGTTTTCGCCATACTGACAGTGTGTCGAGCTACGGAAGTCATCGCACTGTCAGTGTGCGTACGTATCTTTCTACAAAGAAATCTGTTTCCTAGCTGCAGATAAATAACGTGGCTGTACAATGCCGTAAGGCCGTTCGAAAAAAATGCCTGTCCTGTTGGGCGCTGTACGTGTGGGGCCCTGAAGATCCTGCAAAACTAGATTAGACTAGATTAGATTAGATTAGACTAGTACTTGTTCCATAGATCATGAATACGACACTTCGTAATGAAGTGGGATGTGTCCGGTTAATAAAAGGTGTCTATACAAGATATTACATTACACAAAATATTACATGACACTTAATATTTTTTGTGGGGATTGGGGAAATTACGCACTTACTATATCCAAAAATTCATCTAATGAATACAAGGAGTTGCCATTAAGAAATTCCTTTAATTTCCTATTAAATGCTATATGCCTATCTGTCAGACTTTTGATGCTATTAGGTAAGTGACCGAAGACTTTTGTGGCAGCATAATTTACCCCCTTCTGAGCCAAAGATAGATTTATCCTTGAGTAGTGAAGATCATCCTTTCTCCTAGTGTTGTAGCCATGTACACTGATATTACTTTTGAATTCGTTCGGATTGTTAATAACAAATTTCATAAGTGAATATATATATTTTGAGGCTACTGTGAAATCTCTAGCTCTTTAAATAAGTGTCTGCAGGATGATCTTGGATGAGCTCCAGCAATTATTCTCGTTACACCCTTTTGTGCAATGAACACTCTTTTACTCAATGATGAGTTACCCCAGAATATGATGCCATACGAAAGCAGAGAATGAAAATAGGCGTAGTAAGCTAATTTACTCAGATGTGTATCGCCAAAATTTGCACTGACCCTAAGAGCATAAGTAGCTGAACTCAAACGTTTCGGCAGATCCTCAGTGTGTTTTTTCCAGTTCAACCCCTCATCAATGCACACACCTAGAAATTTTGAATATTCAACCTTAGCTACCGATTTCTGATCGAAGTCTATATTTATTAATGGTGTTATTCTATTTACTGTGTGGAACTGTATATACTATGTTTTGTCAAAGTTCAGTGAGAGCCCATTTGCAGAGAACCACTTAATGATTTTCTGTAAAACAATGATTACAATTTCACCAGTTAATTCTTGTCTGATGGGTGTGATAGATATACTTCTATTATTGTCAAGAATACCTGCTTTGCATCTTCGTGAATAAAGAATGGCAAGTCATTAATATATATTAAGAACAGCAGAGGACCCAAGACTGAACCTTGCGGCACCTCATACTTGATTATTTCCAAGTTTGAGAAATCACCAGTTTTTTTGAATATTATGTGAACTGTTTATTTCAACTTTCTGCACTCTTCCAATTAGGTATGATTTAAACCATTTGAGCACTGTCCCATTAATACCACAGTACTTGAGCTTATCTAGAAGTATTCCATGATTTACACAATCAAGACGCTGGGTATGGTTTTCCTGAACCCATACATGTACGTATCTGCCTGACAGTCGTGGGATCCTGTCTAACGTGAGAAGCTGTATCGCGGAAATGTAAACCATAATGTCGGCAGGCCACAATCATGCTACTGCAGACTTCCATTATGCGCTAAAAGATGTTTCCTTCTTACATGACGCATAGTTGGGTCTTCTCACAACTAACCAACATTCACTTGCGATTTTGAATGAGAAAGCCATTCCGTAATCTTTCGTTCCATTAAAGAATGTCCTATCTACTATGCATGGTTGCACTCAAATGCTAATCATGTACATGACTCTCTTTGTTACACAGAAATGAAAAACGTGTGTTCTTTTTTTTTTAAAAAAAAATAGGGTGAGAACCATTTTATAATTCGTACACAATACACAAGTATCTTCTGCAAAAAGTATAAGTCCTGCTTGTTCAGTGTTAAGTGGAAGGTCATTCACGTATTTGCAATTTCTCCCCAGCCACTAAAACATTCTGTCCCTCTCATACTGTTTGGATTGTTCAATACAACTTTTTGCATTCTGCTTGTTAACTTTCATTCACCCAGCTGTACCTATAGCCATCAGCTCCATACGACATGAGCTTATGTATGAGATTAACATAGTCTACACAACCAAACGCCATGGAAATATCACAAAAAATACCACCTGGCAATATTGTATTATTTAAGGCTTGTGTTATTTGATGAGTGAATGCGTAAATAACATTCTCAGTCGATCAAACCTTCTGGAACCCAAACTGTGATATTCAGAGTAAATTGCTTCCACTTAAGAGTGAGATTACTCTTGAGCACATTACTATTTCGAATATATTGAAGAAAAATGTCAGTAAGGAACCTGTACGATAATCGTGTAAGCCTGTCTTGTTACTTTTCTTATGAAGAGGTTTAACGACTGCATATTTTAACATACAAACACATGGAGTACCTGGAAACAGGACTTCCATAAGCTCATCGTTTTTCAGAGAAAAGTGCTTCGGAAGATCTTTAGTCCCGTTCTGGATGCAGACACAGGGGAACGGAGGATCAGATACAACCAAGAGCTTGAGAAACTATACAAGCAGCCCAACATAGCAGGACCTGTCAAAGCCAAACAAATGCAGTGGACCAGCCAAGTGTCCCTGATGGAAGATCACAGATGGCCTCGGAAGCTCCTGGATTTCACATCTACAGGAAAGAGATCTCCAGGGAGCCCCTAGAAGCACTGGAGGGATGGCCTCCATGAAGATTTAAACCAAGCGCTAATAGATGTGGACGGATGGCAGATAGCAACAATGGACAGAATACAGTGAAGGAGGAAACTTGTAGAAGCGTGCGGTCCATTGGGCCTGATCGCGTAGAAGAAGAAGATATTTTAACCTGTCTGAAAAATGCTCTGTAACAGTGATGCATTGAATATATGTCCGCCCCCAGTAGCTGAATGGTCAGCGTGACAGGTTGTCAATCCTCTGGGCCTGGTTTCGATTCCCGGCTGGGTCGGGAAATTTTCTCCACCCAGGGACTGGGTGTTGTGCTGTCCTCATCATCATCCTATCATTATCGACTGCAGGTCGCCGAAGTGACGTCAAATTGTATATCACTAGAAGCATTACTTACTGAGGTGGAACAACTCTGCAGAATTCTGTCTGCAATTCTATCAACACCACATGTGTTTTCGGTTTTTAGAATTCTATCAATTTCAGTGAAGAATGTTGATGCTGCTTCTAGCTGCTGGAAGTTTTGTAGAACAAAATTTTTAGTATATTCTGTTGCTTCTTCAACTGAACTATTTAGCCCTGTTTTTACTTCTATCTTTAGAAAGTGATTGTTAAAAGTATTTGCAGCTGGTACATTATCAGTCAGAACATTGTCATTTAGTTTAATTGATATGGTATCTTGTAAAATGACTGGCTGTCCTGTCTCCCATTTGAAAATTTTGCATATAGACTTCATCATGAATTATTTAATCCTGTCAGGTTGTGCATTTTTCTGGACATTTAAATGTAAAACATTTCGTATCGAAACGTTTATTTCGTGCCACCTTCATAATGTTCTAATTTTAAATACTAGCAGTCTGTTTGCGCTTACATACGAAGAATATCTTCCTGCATCTTCTTATGCACCCAAGTCTGAATGCTTCCATTAGTCCTGAAGCAATGTGACCTGATATGGCAGGTTTTCTGAGCTTGTTGATGCGTCACGCAACTGATGTTCTGTTTCATCTCAAAGGTGTTCAATGTTCCGGTCGAGGTTTGAGTTTCGCAGTCTAATAAAGCGAACTGTTTTTCTTCGTACCACAAAACAATGTTCGTTTCTGTAATGCAGATCAGTCTAGTAGCTCCAGAATTTTCGCAGATTTGAGTATGATAAAGTGTCGCAAACCTAGGTTTCTAGCATTTATAGACTTAGAGAAAGCGTTTTACAATGTTCACTGGAATACTCTCTTTCAAATTCTGAAGATGGTAGAGGTATAATACAGGGAGCGAAAATCTATTTACAGTTTGTACAGAAACCAGATGGCAGTTTTAAGAGTCGAGGGGCATGAGAGGGAAGCAGTGGTTGGGAAGGGAGTGAGACAGGGTTGTAGCCCATCCCCGATGTTATTCAATCTGTATGTTGAGCAAGCAGTAATGGAAACAAAAGAAAAATTCGGAGTAGGAGTTGAAATCCATGGAGAAGAAATAAAAACTTTGAGGTTTGCGGATGACATTGTAATTCTGTCAGACAGCAAAAGGCCTGGAAGAGCAGGTAAACAGAATGGACAGTGTCTTGAAAAGAGGATATAAGATTAACATACAAAAACGATGATAATGGATATAATATACAATGGCTATAATAAAATTAAATCAGGTGTTGCAAAGGGAATTAGATTGGGAAATGAGAAACTTAAAGTAGTAAACGAGTTTTGCTATTTGGGAAGCAAATTAACTGATGATAGTCGAAGTAGAGAGGATACAAAATGTTGACTGGCAATGGCAAGGAAAGTGTTTCTGAAGAAGAGAAATTTCTTAGTATCGAGTATAGATTTAAGTATCAGGAAGTTTTTTCTGAAAGCATTTGTATGGAGTGTAGCCGTGTATGGAAGTGAAACGTGGACGATAAATAGTTTAGACAAGAAGAGATTAGAACCTTACGAAATGTGGTGCTACAGAAGAATGTTATAGATCAGATGGGCAGATCAAGTAACAACTGAGGAGGTACTGAACAGAACTGGGCAGAAGAGGAATTTGAGACACATCTTGACTAGAAGAAGGAATCGGTGGTAGGACATGTTCTGAGGCATCAAGGGATCACCACTTTATGGAGGGCAAAAATCATAGAGGGAGACCAATAGATGATTACACTAAGCAAATTGAGAAGGATGTAGATTGCAGTAGTTACTTGGAGATGCAGAAGCTTGCACAGGATAGAGTAGAATGGAGAGCTGCATCAAACGAGGCTCTGGACTGAAGACTACAACGACAACCAAGTGTCGCTACAGTGTTTACCTTTGGAACCCCAGTACAGAAGTTGTCACAAATTTATCAACGTAAAAATGCGAGCAATTCACAAATTTATTTGCATACACAAGCCTACTTCCAAATTTCCCATTATGTGTGCTAGATGTGAGGTTCTAATCTTTTGTTGTTCATTTAGTTTTGCATTATCTTTGATTGTGCCAGCACTCGTATGTTAGTACTTCCGAACATTTGCAATTGGTGCGAAAACGTCGTAATATATCGTCCATTGTAAACTTAATATACACTTCTTAGAAACATTTAGCAACAGTTTCCTCGTTCTAAAAAGATCTTCACTAATTTCATTGTATATTTCATTGCGTATCTAGGTGAATATCTGTAAGATCTTAAGAATTTTCTTAAGTTACGTGTGTTGCGCATAACTTATTTCCTAGTAAATCATTGTAATTTCAGTTACTGTAAATAACTAAGAAGTCATCTGAGTTTTCACTTTTAATATGAGAGTATATTGTTTGCCTTTATTTAAATAAACGTCATTGTCGGATCTCTTAGTGACCACAACCTCAAAAACGTTTCAAAGTAAATATTCTACTATGTTTTCCTGCTGTCATAACAGATATCTCGTTTTAACTGTTAATCACTTCGGGTATTAAAGGCAGCTGGTAGTATTTGTAGCATATCAGACCCATAAAGTGAAAGACACGCAGCAAGTTTAGCTTCAGTAATTCGTTTACGTGGTACAAAACATGGTACCAACCACAATGCAGACTATCCCTGTATGCTGTTCTCGTACACGTGACGAACTCCTGCTGTTCATAACCAGCTTCGAGTCACTCTGACTAATGTCAAGTGATTGGGAGATGCTGCGAATGGGGGGTGTTCGGAGGGCTACCGAGAGTCATGTATCCTATATCATAGGCACATCAAAATCTATCCTATGCTGTGGATAACGTGTCCTCTGCAGAAAATACAGGTTCTGTTACTAGTGGTCCACTTGGCTGTGAGTGGCGTATGAGTAGTACGTCCTGTACATACTCCATACCGAACCGAAATGGGTCAGGTCATTACACCCGTCTCCAAAACCAAAAAGTTTCAGAAACTATCTTCCATTGAAACTGAAACTGACCCAGTGAGAGTCACTTCACCTGTCGGAAAACCTGATGTGAACCGTGCCAAGGGGAGTCAAACGCAAAAAAGAAGAGGAAAACAAATGTTAGGTCTACTGAGCGTCGGCAGTTCAAACGTTTCCTTAGGGGAATGGCAGCAGAGGATGTGAGTTAATGACATGAACACACAGTGCTTATGCTTGGGATGGAGGGAGGGAGGTCATTTAACATGATGAAGAGGCTATTTCAGCAGCAGACGAGGTTTTTTTACAGGAGAATACCTGTCCAGTTCAATCGATAGCTGTAAGACATCCAAACGTATCAGTGTAAGGTCCAGATAAATTCCCAGCAACAGGTGAGTGTATTAAAATCCTAGTGTGTAACTGCCGAAGCATGGAAAGCAAAGTGTCAGGGTTTGAAGCACTCCTACCAGTAAGAAGCAGAGAAGCTTAGGTAATAAAACTTACATAAAGCTGCTGAAATTCGAAAACTGACAGCAATAAGGGTTTTGGAAAAAATGTAAATGTATATCGGAACTCTAGGCAAATGGGAACTGGCGATAGTGTATTCGTCATAGTAGAGTAGAAACTCAGATAGATCGAGATAGAAATTGAAGCTGCATGCCAGGTCGTTTACACGAGACTCAGTATCAAGTATGGGCATAAACATAAGTGGATTATTTTGTCTACCACCAGACCCACCCCTTGAAAACTACAGGGAAATTTCAACTTCACTAGTATGCAGATTCAAAGAAACTGTAATCATCTGAGGTGACTTTAAACAGCCAACACTATACTGAGATAATTATAGCTCCGTTAATGATGGGCGTGACAGGGCGTCTTCCGAAACGTTACTAAAAGCCAAGTCTGAAAACTACCGAGGGCAAATGATCTGGAAGCCCACTCGTGATGGAAATATATTGGATCTAGGGTAACAAACAGAACTATCCTCTTTGAGGATGTCAGCATGGAAAATGGTATCAGCGACCATGTAACAGTTATAGCAACAGTAACTACCAAAATACAAAATACAAACAAAGGAACAAGTTGAAGGATTTATATGTTCAGTCAACTAGATGAATGGGCAGTATTGTCACATCTCAATGAGGAACTTCGAAACTTTAGCTGACAAGAGGAGCATTTAGACTTGTAGTGGAACTATGGCTGAACTTTAACAGAATGGTTGACGACGTCCTAAATAGAGATGTACCCTGTAGAACAGTTCATGATGAGAAAGTCTCTCCACAGTATAAAATTATTGTGAAGAAACTTCTAAGAAAACAGGTGCAGATCATTGCCATAGGCTATAAGAGAGATGCCGAATGAAACACATTTGGCTGACAAGTGGGGACTATTGAAGCCTTCAACGATTACCATTGAACAATGTTATCGAAAGATGTCTCAAAAAATCCACAGAAATTCTGGTCAAATGTAGTGGTGTTCAGACACTCATCGAGCACCAGTCTCCTCTCCTCCCGTCTTCTCAGGCATAAATACGACGATGCTGCCACCCTGGCCAGGTAACCACTTTGATTTACTGAGTAATGCGTTTTCTTCGTAGATGTGCATTGAACTCACAGAAATTTTCAGCTGAAGATGGTTGACCAATGTGCATTTTCCTTGTGCTCCGTTTGTTTACTGCCAACTCCGTCAACTGACCGTGTATCACTGAAAACGTGCCATGCGGTCAGATGAATCATGTTTATTGTCACACTGTGTCGATGGTCGTGTCTGGGTATGCCGTCAGCCGGGCGAACGGCTGCTTGAAACTTTCATCACGGTGCAGGGCGGTGAGGGGGGCTATTATCCTATGAGGGACATTTACCGGGGCGTCGATGGCAGCTGTGGTAGTAATGGAAGTTATAGTGACAGTTGAGGTCTATTTGAACGTTACTGCGGACAGCACGTATGGCTTCGTTCTTGATGTCTTACCCAACAGCGAAGGCATCTTCCGGCAGGATGGCTGTCCGTGTCACTATGCCAGAATCGTGCTAAAATGGTTTGGGGAGTATGATAGTGAACTAATATTTATATCTTGGCCACCAAATTCCTTTATTTAAACGGGATGGAACACATCTGGGACGCCATCTGATGCCAAATCCGAGCCCACAAACAACGGGTCCATAATTTGTCGGAGATTTGCGACCTGTGCGTGGATATCGGGTGACACATACCTATCAAAACCTACCGAGGAAACGTCGAAGCCATATCTCACAGAGTCACTGTGTTTCAACAACAGTTCAGATATACATGCCGACGTCGGCAACAGAAGATGAAGAAATAGAGAAACCGTAAGATGATATTAAAAGGGTAATACAGTGTGTAACGGAGCATGAAAATCTAATAGTCATGGGAGACTGGAATGTATCTGTAGTGGAAGGAGTACAAAAAGGTGTTACGGGAGAATATGGGCTTGATGGTGGGAATGGTAGAGAAGAATGACAAATTTTCTGAAATAAATTTCAGATGATTTGGCGAATACTCTTTTCATGAATCACTAGAGAAGGAGGAGTACATGGAAAATTCCAGGAGATATATGAAGACTTCAGTTAGGTTACATCATGATAACAGAGAAAGAATATCAAGTATTGGATTGTAAGGCGTATCCATGGACAAATATAGACTCAAATCAAAATTTAGTAATGATGAAAAGTAGGCTGAAATTTAAGAGACTAGTCAGGAAGAAATAATGCTCAAAGAAGAGAGATATGGAAGTACTAAGAAATGGAGAGATGCGCTTGAAGTTCTATGAGGCTATAGATACTGCGGTAATCAATAGGTCAGTGGGCAGTTCAGTTGAAGAGGAATGGACATTTCTAAAAAGGACACTCACAGAAGCCGGAGAGAAAAACGTAGTACAACAAAGGTAACTGCGAAAAACCCATCGGTAACAGAAGAAATATTTCACTTGTTCGATGAAAGAAGGAAGTACAGAAATGATCTATCACGGAACTTCACGAATACAGAAATACAAATCACTCTGGAATAAAATAAACTGGAAGTGCAGGGAAGCTAGGGAGGAATAGCTACATGGAAAATGAAAAGACATCGAAAAAGAAATGATCGTCGAAAGGACTGACTCAGCATACAGAAAGGCCAAAACAACCTTCGGTGAAATTAGAAGAAAGAGCGCTAACATTAAGAGTGCAACGGGAATTGCATTGTTAAATGCAGAGAAGAGAGCGTATAGGTGGAGAGAGTACGTTCAGGACCTCCTTGAGAGGGAGCGCCTATCTGATGACGTCATAGAAGAACAAACAGGAGTCGATAGGGAAGAGACAGGGAATCCAGGATTATAATCAGAATTTTAAAGACCTTTGGAAGATTTAAATCTAATAAGGCGAAAGAGATGGGTAACATTCCATCAGAATTTCTAGCATCACTGGGGGAAGTGGGAACAAAACGACTATTCACGTTGCTGTGTAGAATGTATGAGATTGACGATATGCCATTAGACTTACGGAAAAAGTCATCCACACAATTCCCAAGACTGCAAGAGCTGACAAGTGCGTGATTTACCGTACAGTCAGCTTAATAGCTCATGCATTCAAGTTGCACTCAAGAGTAATAGACAGAAGAATGGAAACAAAAACTGAGGATGTGTTAGATGACGATCAGTTTGGATTTAGGAAAGGCAAAGACACAAGAGAGGCATTTCTGACGTTGCGGATAGTGATAGAAGCAAGACTGAAGAAAAATCAAGAGATGTTTATGGGGTTTGTTGACCTGGAGAAAGCTTTCGACAATATCAAATGATGCAAGATGTTCGAAATTCTACCAACAATAGGCGTCGGCTATTGGGAAAGATGGATAATATAAAGTTGAACAAGAATCAGAGGGAAAAACAAGAGTGAGTAATGAAGAACGAAGCGCACGGATTAAAAATGGTGTCAGACTTGCATGTAATCTTTCACCCTTTCTGTTCAATCTGTATGCCAAAGAAATAAAAAGAGAAATAAAAGAAAGGTTAAAGAGTGGAATTAAAATTCAAGGTGAAAGGATATCAACATTAAGATTCGCTGACGACATTGCTATCCTCAATGAAAATGAAGAAGAAACAGTATAGGTGGAATGGAATGAACAGTCTAATGAGTACATGATATGGGTTGAGAATAAGTGTAAGAGAACCAGAAGTAATGATAATAGCAGAAATGAGAACAGAAAGACTCTAACATGAGGGTAGGTGATCACAAAGTAGACGAAATTAAGGGCTTCTGCTATCTAGGCAGCAAAATAAACCATGACGGACTGAAGAAAGATGTAAAAAGCAGACTAGCACAGGCAAAAAGGGCATTTCTGGCCGAGAGAAGTCCACAATTATCAAAGATAGTGAGACTTGAGCTGTGGGAAAACCGGAACAGAAGAGAATAGAAGAGCTACAGAAGAGTCTGTGAGACAGGCTTAGTATCTATTCCAGAGGGATGTCAGGAACACAGTTTCTGCGTTCTGCTGCATCTTTTCCAAGGCTTTACTGTCTTTGTCAGCTCCTTCCAGGAAGAATATTCACTGTACTTTGGGTGTAATTTCCTGGCAGATTGAAACTGTTTGCCATACTACGACTGGAACCTGAAAGTTTTGCCTTTTGGGGGGCAAGTGCTCTACCAGTGAGGTGTCCAAGTGCGACTCACGACCTGCTCTCACAGCTTTGCTTCTACGAGTACCTCATCCATTACCTTCAAAACTTCACTTTTCTTCTACCCTTATCGAACACAGCACGAACTCGTTCCAGGAATGCATGTGCTGGCTGCGCAAGCCGATCTCGCCCACAGCTGTGTCTACTGCGACTTTCAATAATCTGTTTTCTGTTCTGTTTAAATTACATTGTCACGAAATACCGAAAACACTCTTTGGATCTGTTAACTTTGAATATCCAGCAGTTGGGTATTAAGGGACCGTTTTTTCCAAACTGTCCGTAACTGTCGTAAAACCCACAAGAAAAAGACAAATCGAATAGGAATGATTAATTCCCACCGATAAACTAAATACGTGTCGGCAACAGAGATTGTCTCTACTCAATTAATATAGATTCTGTGGCTATGATGGACTGTAACATGTACATTCTTACGTAAATATAAAAAAATAATAGGTACAGAAAAAAGGACATTCATTGCGTGGTTATGAGAAATGTGTCTCTAGGATGTTAGACCTCAGTAACCATGATGTGTACGTTTGTAAGGGGTGTGGGCAGCGCACTATGAAATATCGTCAATCTGTCATGATTATCCTTGCATTCATTGCTAACTGCGATACAAGGAGCATTGAGGTGACTACTCTTTCGTACTGAGACACAATACTGCTAGGACGAGACAGTGCTGTAGTCCACTGCTTATGTGAAGGAAAACATATCTTGCAGTGTGTAGCATGCATTGTTATACGCTCTGAATAATTTATTGTGTGAGGAATCTTACCTGGCACGTACGAAAACGTCAGGACAGTTTCAATACGTCCTTATTACACATACAGTACTCAAGACTGCTGTTCTGCGTCCTAATTTTCTGTTAATGTTTCAAAACATTAAGTAATGTAGCTGAATTAAGCTTTCCAATGGTGTAGGCAGAAAGATTTCATTCTAAATTGCGCCCTGAGGAATATTTATACAATAGTAATAAATAGCTGTCATTTTGTTGACCCACGCCCATTGTTAAAAATCAACTAAATAGTTTATAATTGATCTGACTTTGTGGGCAATAGCATCTTTCAATTGAAACTGCCTGCGATTACTGTTTAAACTGAACTGTGTTAATTGATTTCACGTTCTAACTCCCGCTTAGACTTACAAGTTCAGAATTAAAACATATTTTTTGTTGTACTTTTGCCTATAACACGATCAATGCCTTCAGAAAAGTAAAGGAGTTTTATGTTAATTCCACCACTCTCTTCATTAGTTATAATTCTTACATCCGAAATCTTTCAGTACTGCAAACATCTCCTTTTTGCCCTTCCTCTAATTCTTCAACCAGAATTCCACCAGCTTTCATATCCACCCACAGTTCAAAGTGTGTTCCATTACCAGTCTTCAACAATCTGCTTGACTTTTAAGATGCACTTGTCGCATAGCACCTGTATGGATATTTGTTTCCCTTCCTCAGCCCCCAGGGCTTAGTTGTCAGTTATGAAATGTCACCATTGTTACATATGTCTTCAGAAAATTTTTCCTGGTTTTATTCCTAGTGTTTGAAATGCGGTAGAGTCTTACACTGACAACCACTTATGATTAACGCTAGCGATAGTTCAGTTTCAATGCTGTCGGGCAACACTCAGACCCGTTCCCCTGATGTGCTGCAACTAGTATGAGTGCAGACAGCATCCACAACCATTAAACAGCAGAGCCGGCGAAATCGCGGTGTCAGGGAAGGTTCCGGTGGTCTCCAACTTTATTTGGGCCTTGAGCTGCTACCCTGCAATGTGCCGGCTGGCCTTTGCACCCTGTCGTAGACTACGTTTAGTCCGGCGTGGCAAGTGGAAAGTTGGTATACTGAGTTTCTATGGCACTTTAAATGATTCACAACGCTGTCTTTTTCATCTAAAACATCATTATACTGTATATATCCCGCTCCCCCTCATTCTTTCATTTGTCTTGCTTTCATTTTTCAGTTGACGCTATACGTTTCAAGATTCACTTTCGAGAGAAGAATAACACTAATTTATCTTCGTAAAACAGCAGAACGTTTTCACTGTACACTGTTCTAGAAACACTGAGTGAAGTGATGCCCATATTGTTACAGTGGACTCATACATGGGATTAACGTAATACGAATACTACCCGCTCTCCTTCCACTTTTGTGGTCCAGTAGCTTTCGTAAATCATTTCAGACGAATGAACAGATATTTCCCTCTACAAGTTCATGGTCAGTTTACTTCGCTATCCTTGTTAAAATGAACAAGAGCTTGGCCTCGATGACCGCAAAATCTTTCTCATTGAATTGCAATTTCTATGTGGTCAGGGGTAAAGCTGAATATAAACTTGCTGTGTTTTGTCTGCTTGCACTATAACGTTGTAAAGTTATTCTTGGATCTTTTTATTATCTGCAAGTGACAAATATTCCATACCTTGTAACAATTCTTCATGCTCTTAGTACTTGGCCGCACGGAGTGCCTGCGGTTAGGGACTTTAGGGACTTCATGTCAAGGATTGGGCGGCCCCTCTCGCCGGAGGTTCGAGTCCTCCCTCGGACATGGGTGTGTGTGTGTTGTTCCTAGCATAAGTTTAAGTAGTATGTGAGTCTAGGGACCGAAGACCTCAGCAGTTTGGTCCCTTAGGAGTTCACACACATTTGAACATTTGTTAATACGTATCTTGCGGAAGTATTCGCCTGGGAGAAACTCGTTGTTTCTCGGATGTGGACGTGTGTGTGTGTGAGTGGGGGGGGGGGGGGGGGGGTGTTCCAGAATAGCTCTGAAATACATGGGGCAGTTTCAGTCCTACTATGCACACTTATTAGTTACAATATACTGTTGGGACAAGAAATCGTAGGAATGATGTGCAAAAATGTCGGAAACATATATACTTATATATATAAGTGTCGCCGTTCTTCAGAAGTTGGAAGCCAAATAACCTGTATCTGCCGACTTCAACTGTATGACGTGCGAATTTTGTTTGTCTGAAATTTTTTTTAAGACTCCTACTTTATAAGTCTTATCTCTGGTTGGAAAAAAATGAACGTTAATGTTCCTAAATGTAAACCTTCATAACGATCATTAAATAACGATCTCCACTTTGGAACTACACTAAAGCACAAAAGAAACTGGTATAAGTATGCGTATTCAAATATAGAGATGTATAAAAAGGCACAATGTGGCACTGCAGTCGGCAACGTCTATATAAGGCAAGTGCCTGGCTCAGTTGCTTGATCGATTACTCTTGCTACAACGGCAGGTTGACAAAATTTAAGTGAGTCTGAACGTGGTGTCTTAGTCGGCGCACGAGCGATGTGACACAGCATCTCTGAGGTAGCGATGAAGTGGTGATTTCCCGTACGACCATTTCACGAGTGTACCGTGAATATAAGGAATCCGGTAAAACATCAAATCTCCGGCATCGCTGCGGTCGGAAGAAGATCCTGCAAAAAAAGGGACCAACGATGATTGAAGAGAATCTTTCAGCGTGAGAGAAGTGCAACCCTTCCGCGAATTGCTGCAGATTTCAACGCTAGGCCATCAACAAGTGTCAGCGTGCGAACTATTCATAGAAACATCGTCGATATGGACTTTCGCAGCCGATGGCCCACTCGTGTGCCCTTGATGATTGCACGAGACAAAGCATTACGCCTCGCCTGAGCCCGTTAACTCCGACATTGGACTGTCGACGACTGCAAACTTGTTGTCTGGTCGGGCGAGTCTCGTTTGAAACTGTATCGAGCGGATGGACGTGTACAGGTATGGAAACAGCCTCATGAATCCACGCACCCTGCATGTCAGCAGGGGACTGTTCAAACTGGCGGAGGCTCTGTAATGGTGTGGGACGTGTGCAGCTGGAGTGATACGGGACCACTGATACGTCCAGATACGACTCTGACTGGTGACACATACGTAAGCATCCTGTCTGGTCAACAGCATCCACTCATGTCCATTGTGCATTCCGACGGACTTGACCAATTCTAACAGGACAATGCCACTCTCCACACGTCCAGATTTGGTACAGAGTGGCTCCAGGAACACTCTTCTGAATTTAAACATTTCCGTTGGCCACCAGACTCTGCAGACATGTACATTATTGAGCATACCTGGGATGCCTTGCAACGTTCTGTTCAGAAGACATCTTCACCCCTTCGTATTGTTTCGGATTTCTGTACAGCCCTGCATGATTAATGCTATCAGTTCGCTCCAGCGCTACTTCAGAGAGTAGTCGAGTCCATGCCACGTCATGTTTCGGCACTTCTGCGTGCTCGCAGGGGCCCTACACGATATTAGGCAGGTGTACCAGTTTCTTAGGCTCTTCAGTGTTGAGTGTACGAGGGGAGAAGGAATCATCATTCGGTAAGCCTGATTTTCACGACAGAGAGCGAGCTGCATCAAAGTTTTGGGAGCAGTTGCTGAAATAGTGGCACTTATTTATTACTTGTATTTCAATTACTCGGTATAAACTAGCATGTAGGTGTGTGCAAGATAGATCCCAAAAGTCGTATCAGTTGGGATGCGACAAGGAAAGGTAACAGGAACAAGTAATGAAAGGTGAGCAGGAGAAAACACCACATATAATATCATTTGTTACAATAATAAAAGAAACATTTATTTTTCTCAGACAGCACCATAATTTATTAACACACATTTTTTCTGATAAATCTCTACGTTAACGTTAAAGATTTGTCTAGAACAATAACATCAACAAAGAATGACATTCGCTGTGGAAAGAGAGAGTCGATCCCGCTCCCCCTTCTCGTACATCCGGCGTTATGTGTGGGCTGCGCAGGTTTGCCGAGCGCACAGGAGAGCCGACCTTTCAGAGCGCGCGGCGGGTGCGTTGACCGATTCCCAAACACTCATGGCCAATGCAAACTGCAGCATTGGAGAGGCAGTTTTCTCCAATTAGGGGAAGACATGAGTCATTTAGGATTATCGTGAAAAGTAAATAACTAAGTGAAGAGTAAATAACTCGCGGGTGTGGAAAACGGTCGAAGACGGTGCTCTTTAAGAGATTACGCGATCTTATTTTAGATACACTCATTGCTAAATGTATTGTTCTCCCCTCGCCCCACCTCCCGAAAAAAAGAGGTAAATTCAACTGTTACCATTACGCAAGGATTCTGTGATCATAAATTTATTGACATTTTGTGACTCGAGCATCGGGATAAAATACAGGTAGTCAAAGATTATCTGCAACTTTAACAGAAACTAGACTACTGTTACAAGAGTCGGGGACTTGACGGGGAAACAATAGTTTCGAAGGGAGTGAGATAGCGCTGTAGCCAATTCTAGGTGTTATCCAATCTGTAGATTGAGGAACCTGTGAAGCAAACCAAGGAGGAATCAGGAAAGGAAATTGAATTTTAAACTGATAGGAGAAGAAATAAAAGTTTTCAGGTTTTCTGCTGAAATCGAAATTCTGTCAGAGACGGCAAAAGTATTAAAGATAAGTTGAGCGGAATGGATACTGTCACGGTCAGGGTCTCCCCAGATGGGGCCTCCCGGCCAACAATGCCACACGACCAGTTCATTTCCCTCGATCAATATCAGTGATATTTAAACAAGGGTATCTTGACGTAATCTAATTATATCACGTGATGCTGAAGGATTCAGATTAGGAAATGACAATAAAAGCAATACACGAGTGTTGCTATACGCGTGCAAAGTAAAGAGTATATAAGATGCAGAATCGCAATAGCAAGAAAGTTTTCTGAAAAAAAATGGTGGCACTGAATACAAATTTAAAGGTTAGGTACTATCTTCTGAAATTGTATCCAAGATATGAACTTGGGAGTCAAGAAGAGAAAATAGCTTTTCAAATATGATGTTACAGAAGAATGGTGAAGAGTAGACGCGTAGATTGCATAAAGAATGAAGAGATAGTGAATCAAATCGTGAAGAATTTGACTAAAAAAAGGGACAGGTTGACAGGGCACTTCCTGCACTATCAAGGCATAGTTTATTCGATAATCGAGGGAAATGAGTGATGTAAAAACTGTAGGAGGAAGTCCAAAGCGAGACTGTCTTAAGCAAGTATTGGATGCATGAAACTTGCACTATGTGTACATATTCGTAGATGAAGATGCTTACGCAGGACTGGTTAGCATGACGAGTTGTATCACAACAGTCTTCCGAGTAAATACACAACAGTTCAACTACACGTATAACTCTGAAAAGATATGTGTGTAAGTGAGTTGGCTGTATGCTCCTTATGAGTAACGTTTTCTATTGGATTTGATGCCATTTTGTATTAATTCATTTTACGTGGTATCGTTTATTATTACGTTAGTCGCTCATACAAGAAAAATTGGCCTCATTCCCTGTCGTTAACAATTTCAACAGAAACACATATCCGTGCGAAAATGAGAATACTTCTGTTCTTATCGTGGCCAACATTTTCACTAAGCATTCGTATTTTTCCACTTCACTGTACCATGTTTGACATATGTGTCAACGCTTCCGTTTCGGTAGGAGAGAGTGTTGTACCTAGAGAGTATTGTACCTACAGCACACCAATCTTTTGATCGATACTTCAGTCTAGTAACTGACTTTAAAATCGCATGAAAGAATGCCCACTACGGACCGCCATTAACAGTTTCCGCCATTTTCTACAATTTTTTGATCTTGTTAGATGTGAAGTTTTTATTTGCGCAGCACTTCTAAACATTCCACATTATATGCATTTAAGTGCTGTATAATCTGTGAATCCTAGCAATACCAAGACATTTTCCGTACCGCGCATTACCAAGGGGGCGGGTGGCGGGGGAGGGGGAGGGGATGGGGTTACATTATGCCTAGCTCCTGTCCAAAAAAATTCGTTAATTGCTTTAGATTACATAACTATATACTTTTTATAGAGGTAATTAGGGTCCCTTCGCACATCTTAGCAATATCAATACACTCTCAATAACGTGTGCTACCAATCTTATGAACACCACAAAAAACTAATAAATGCAGATTTCGTACATTGTTCTTGACTTTTACTCTCAACATTCTTTTTAAAGAATTATTGATGTGTAAGTAAGATCCTGAACCTGGAAATACTGAATACGACATTCACCGGGGAAAGCGACATCCGCCACGGAGACTTAAATTTTTGGGGCAGTACCGCTGATAAATTTAAAACTGATATGGAATCTGGCGAAGGAATTAATTAAAATCAATAAATAATTTTTTCAAAATTTTAAAATGTAATGTAATTGACCACATTACAATATATTCAAAAGGTGGGCATAATGTAACCCGTCCTCCTTGGTACTGTGAGGGTTAACACTATTATATGTATTGTCAGTTCTTCCGCTACATTATTTAATAGTAAGTAAAATGCTGTTTATATGACCTTTTCAGCCATACTTCATCCGTCATGCAGTATCTTGCATCTTGATACAAAAGGTCTTTCATTGTGGAACATGTGACTCTCTCAAATTAACTGTGTTTCTTTAATGTCTTTACAATTTTATCTGTATTGAAAATGGAAATTTGTGTTAGTTTCCAATACTTTCTATTTAAAAATGTATTTAACTAGATGTTGATTATATTTCTGCTTGATCTGAGTGCACTTTGTGTTTTTGGTGCGTAGTAAAGTAACACACAGACTATTAAATACAGTACTGATATTTTCTCAATTTCAGCACATTTAAATTTCAGTCGAATATTTATTCCTAGGTACATTACTAAGTTGTTCCTGGGAATATGTTTTCACATTTGGAAAGAGATAAATTTTATAATTTCAGAAAAAGACAGCAGTGCACATAAACTGAGTGCCATCACTTAAGAAGTATTACACTCTCCCCTACCAATTTTGGAATATTTATGCCAGTTCAGTTATATTTCCGATTCTCATCAATTGTGCCGTCTTCTACCGGAACACACACAAATTAAAGCTCTAATACGGAAGCTGAGTCACTACTAAAGTAAACACAAAAGTTGCAACAAAGTTAAATGTAATACGAGTATTACATTTTCTAGGAGTATATTAAATATCCATTGGTGTGTATATAGCGTCCGCACTCCGCACTGGCTTTTCAATTATTAAACGTGTTTAATATCAGTCTTTGCGACTGATAAAACATGCGTATTTATTTTACCATGCGCAATTCGTTTTATCGACCATTGAAGACTATCTCAATCAATAAAACAAAACGCATGTAATAGAATAAATATATTTATAAATATTTTTAGCAGCTGCAAAAAGGAATTTATTAACTTTTAACAGGTACAGGAAACGGTTTATTATTTACGGAAAAAAATTTATAACAGGGATGGGAAGGAAATTATTGAGGTGTACGCCATATTCGTGCTCTGATCGGTTGGTCTTTATTGAGGTAACACGTTATAAAGTCTCCTTGGCCACATACTACAGTTAAAAGTCCTTCTGAAAGACTCTTACACATGTGAACCAACGTAGCATGCATGTACGCATCAATAAATCACAGATACTTTGAAAATATACGTACACGAATCAGCAATATACAAAGGAAGTCCTTTCTACGAAAGAAACAATAACGATCGCGCCTGCGCAGAACGTCTAAGAGGCCATTTTCACGCAGATTTCATTTCCTTAGATCTAAAGCAACACTCTGGATAACTTGTCGTAAAATTTGTGGTGATACACAGAGTTATTCAATGGTTTAGTGCCTTAAACTTTTAGAAACGGACATTTGTTTTAGGGAATTGGGTTTCTGACGAGAGACTCCTACGCATTCGCGATATACTCCTTGTAAGTCTCAAATGTCTCAGAAAAAGCGAATGACCAAATTTTAACAACTATGTACATATTATTACATACAGTAACTGTATTTATTAACTATAAGGATAAAGTAAACACAAATTTGTTTCAATGTCAAACATGTAAAAATATAGGGCCCCAAAATTGAAATGGAACTTTGGAACTGGGTCAGGCATAGGTCAAGTAATATATTGAGAACTGTAACCTCTTTCATACATCAGTTTTTGTAAGGGGGATCTACGAAATGCGACAGAATTGAGTTCTGTTTTGAACGTTACGTATGGAGCTCAGTATTGATGCTGTATTATTTATACACATATGCAAGAGAAATATTGTAGCGTATTAGAATTATGGCTAGGGAAATTCAGTGTGATTTAGTATAGCAAAAGAAAGGTAATTAATTATTTAATTTGCTTACAAAAATATCATTGCAGTGTAGTAAATTTTTAGGTTAACAGGGTATAGTGTGAACATGTAGGCTTCTGTTTTCCTTCTCTGAACCTCGTAAGGAAACCCATTCATTATATCGTCCTTAGTCTCGTCACTGAGGAAATAACAGCACTGAAGGAAATTGTTGTGTAAGATATACCTGTTGCATTTGTATTGTTAAATAGTTTAATGTTTATGGTGCGTCTTCATCTTCAGACAAAGACTATTATATGACAGGTTCAGTTATGTCTTTAAATGTTCTACACAATGTAGTAATCTTCCAGTCAAAGCACAGTGCCAACGTGCAGTAAACTAAGTAACAAATCTTTCTTCCCACGAGTAGTAAACTAAAGTGACTATTTGTAATTTTTTGCAAATACGGCAAACCTAAATATAAATAAAGATTCTATTCAAACAGTCAGATGATGTGACTTTGTCCTTAAAATTCGGAGTTTCTATATCTCTCATTTAAGTAATGACAAATATTAATGATCATATAGCTAGGAGTAGAGGTAACTGAAATAATTTGTAAAACATTGCTTCATGTTAACGAAAAATGACAGACAGAGCATGTACCAGACAAGCGTTTGTACCTAAAGAAATGCGAGAAAGATGAGAGATTATACACTCCTATTTATAACTGATGCATATATTTAAGGCAGTGAGGACAAAAGGGTGCTGGTGAAGTGCGGTGTGCTACTTAATTAGTGAACAGTGACTGCAACAGTAGTTATGTTTAATTTCACATGGTATGTAGAACATCCAGAACTGAGAGGTATGGTAATTAATTAAGAGAGATCCGCTTTAGTTGTATTAATTATTTATTGAAAGCACAATCAATTACGGGATTTTAAAATTCCATCTTCAGGAGCATGAAATTATTGTATTTAGTAAAACACAACTTGTGGTTGGATGACTCAGTGCAAAAGCACCAATTAATGCATGTTGGCCGCACCGGTAGGAGCATGCAGTGATTGGAGCCCATGCACTGACTGTTGTGTTTTACCAAATAAAATAATTTCACACACCTGAAGATGGGACTTTAAAATCCCGAACTCAGTCGTGGTTACAATAAATAATCAGTACAACTGAAGCGGATTCCTCTAAATAATTTATTACGTGTTTAGTTTGTAGCTTAACTGGAAACTGTTTTAGTTCATTTAAATGAGTTGTTACCTGAAAGAAGTTTGTGTTGTATAAAGACCTGGTAGTTAATTTGTAAAGTCAATTTTATTTTTCTGTTGTTAAATAAAACATCTTAATTTTTCCTGTGCCTGCGTTTCCAGAGTTCCATTTACAGTCACACTGAACCCATTTCAGCACTCAACCACACACAACAATTGCAGCCTACGGAAGTCAGTACTGGAGCACATCAGCCACACCCAACCTTCACTCAACAGTATTCTGACAATTCAGCTTAACTGGTGAAGGAAATAGCTACATGATTACTACGGCTACAACTTACACAAAAAGATAAAGCCTTCAGACACTACTTTTGTAGACTTTCGATGTTATCTTATATTCTGCAGTGTGTGTGTTTTTTTTAATTTTTTCCATAACGTGGACAGCACCAACGTTAGTGCACCAACGTTAGTGCTGGGCTTACTAAAGTCGCTTCAAGTGTTGGTGTCCAGAGCTCTTACAAACGTTGAATGCGGTTCCGATATCTCCGGCTGTGTACTGCTGACAATTATGCAATATATGAAATGTGAAGCATTTTAATGTGTAATAAAAAATAAGAACTCATATTTTCATAATCTTTAGAACTCACAGTCTGGAAGTATGTGTTAATGAAGTTACTACGAATAAAGAGGTTTGCCTCTGAAAACATTTTTGTTATATACAGCAATTGTTTTTCTTAGTACAATAATACCTTTTACGTAAGAAGTTACATATCTTCCCAAAAAAGACGGTTCTGAACTAGGTATCAACAAATAAAATTGGTATAACGCTTAAAACAATTTTATCGCGGCCATGACGAGTGGTTTCGAATTTATCAGACGGCTGCCACATATTCATGGACATCAGCTGACATTTGTAAAACAGTTTATTGTGAAGCTTGAATGTTACGTCTCCGAACAAGTCCTTTTTTTTGGGAGGAGGACAACGAACCCGGAGACATTTTCACATGACCTCATTTCACTTGTGAATAACTATGAACTACACTATCATTCCTGAAATCGTTTTATTTTTCCTAGTTTATGTCACCATGACGCATAACTTACGAGAAACGTAGGTATTGATTTTTACAAATGTACTGCAGACATTAGATATGGACAGCCAAAATTCGAAACTCGTGCTAGTACAGAATAATAAAATTATTTAAGTACTACATTATAATAATGGACTGCAGCAGTTTAACAGCTTCCTTATGTTAACATACATCCACAGTGACTTCAACTAAGACATCTACTGGAGAGGAATTTACACTTTGCCGGAATCACCTGATAAGTCACTGTTGGACTTCGTTTTTGTGTCATCTTAAGGCACAGGAAAAAAGTGAAACTGCAGTTAAGTAACAGAATATAGCTAAGTAGTTACGGGTCTTAAAACTGAGACTGCGTGCATCATAAGGAATCTACCGATTTTTCACTCCGATTTGCTGTATATACACCGTCGTTACTAGTTTTTTAGTTGCAATGATTAAAATTTGTTTCATAATATTCTGCCTCTACTGCCACTATTATACAAACTTTTTACTCTTGTTTGACGCTACGAAACATTTAGTTGAATCTAAATTTTCTAGAAATATGAGTGATATGTATCATTCCCAGATTATGTTAATGAGTTTATTGCATGGGAACACCATAATTAAATACCACACATGGAAAAACACTAAATACGTAGAAAAATAAAGTGCTTTTTTTAGAGAAATCAAATAACGTTATGCAATCCATAAGAGGGCTCTTACTTCAGGAGTTGGTCCAATGTTAACATCGGCGTAATATATACAGAATAAGGCGTCACAAATTACGTTACTACTTTCCAGAAACTTAATCTGAAAAGTAATGTGCCTATACATCGCGCTGGTAATATAGAAACTGGGTAGATGTTCTCGATTCAAGAAGCTGAATTTTAAGAAAGTTAACCGTAAGACTGAAACACTATACTACATAACGAAACAGCTTTTTGGACACAGAAGCTTAAAATAATTGATATGATATATTTAGGACTGTTGAATTCACGGTTAGAAAGCGTACATTTTTAAAACAAGTAACGAACTAGCAGATGGAACAGAACTGCAACATACTTTTTTTTCTATCAATGTCATTCGCCATTGTATGGAGATCTTTTCTACAGCCTAGACCTTGCTTTACGTGCGCCGTTTGTTACATAGTGGTATATAAACTCTCTAACATATATATATGTATTTATATATATGTACATAGAGCTAACTATCCATAACAGTATCACTACATTGAGAGCCAGTACAAACTGTCGCGTAACACTGGAAATATCACACATCTTAACAGCTATACGATATAGTTTGCACATGATATGTACGTAATTCTTGGTTGTTTGTCGTTCAAGATAGCGACAAATGTAAGAAGTTCAGCTAAAGTAACATAAACGATATGTTATATACAACTCTCAGTGTTTATGTGTACAACTTTCAAAGGGACCATGACGTTGGAACCTCTGTATAAAACTTATGTTCTATGTGTTACAAAATAAAATACAACAGGTTTTACATCTACTGATGCTAATACCATAGAACAAAGGTCAAGTCTCCTAGTGTATGATTTAGGAAGGAAATAACTTTCAGCTTGTCTATGTACATAGTTACATCATTTAAAAACCTATACACTATTTTTACATAATTATATATGTATATATTTATATAAATATATGTCCAATAACAACGATTATTCAAAATGATCAATTGTGTTCACCTAAGTTTCTTTACAAAAACAAGTAACACTATCTATGAATACGCGAACGATATGTTCCACGAGTGTCTTTTTAACTCTTAAAATCATTTTGTACAATCTAACTAAACTCCATACCGTAAATGAATCCATATATTCAGTAGCAGACATCAAAGTGCTCCAATAAACTACACGTCTCTAAAAATAAAGGCGGACATTACTGAGACTTCTCAGAATATTACGGAATCAGCACTAGTGTTTTTGAGGTGCAGCAGTTCGTGGATGATCTACAAATCAGTACATTCTTCGTCTCATGATGCTTCATTTTGCTGTCGTTGGTATGGCCAGATGGTAGGATGAAATTTATTGCTGATCTTCATAAACCAAAATAATATGAGTACACTGTTCCAGAGGACTTACTTCTAAATTTAAACCATTGAGGATGGAATGATATGATGTAGTACGTTTAACAAAAGTTAAATTCGACGAGTTCACATTCTTATCACATAACTTCCACTTTTTCGCTTCCGGTGACGATGAACCTTACATTGTGAGTTTTGAATTTCACGAATCCCAAAGAAAAATTTCGTGGATCCAGTGGAAAGAAAGAAACACTCGTTTATTGCTTAAATCCTAAGTTATATTACCACATTCACTTTCGTGCTTCGTCTAACCTCATCTTCCTTCTTTGTCTTTCCATACCTTTCCCCGGCACTTGCACACAGACACACATAAACACATTCACACACACACACGTAGATAGGGGAGTATCAGTCTTCATTTCCGAACGCCATAATTTTTACATTTTAATAGCCAAAGCCCTGCCTGAAGGGGTTCTTGTCACTTAGGGGCTGGGGCTGTTGCACAGGTGGTGGTTCACTCGCTGCCACCCTAAACGGGTTCGTGTCCGTTTGCCTAGCCGGAGCCTGATCTTGTGACGACCTCGCAACGCTCGCTGTAGGCCTCTGGTAGGCCTGAGTTGACGGTTGGTAGCCCTGTTGCACTTGGTAATTCTGTGGTTGATGGTATCCCTGCTGTTGGGCCTGGTAACCTTGTTGCTGATAGCCTTGACTCTGATACGCTTGAGCCTGGTACCCACTTTGTGACTGGAATGGCTGAGTCGGTGCCGCTGGTTGGTAGCTTTGCTGGACTGGTGCGGTGTGGTATGATTGCGCTCCTGCTGGTTGTTGTGACTGGAAAGCTTGAGTCTGATTTACTTGAGGCTGGAAACTTGGCTCCTGAGCATACTGTTGTTGTGGAGGCTGCTCTTGCTGGTAGTATCCTCCTGTAACTGTGGGGGCATACCCATTTGCCTCTAATGCCTTGTCGACATTCGTCTCTTGAATACCTTGCGATTCATCCTCTTGAAAGCGAGAGTATTCGAGATGATTTTTGAGGTCTGTAGAAACCGGTCGTTGGTCTTGCATCGTGTAGGTCTGATACTGCTTGTCGGGCGGATCTCCCACTAGTATATTTGCCTCGTTCTCCAACGGCTTGAAGTCATAAATGTGCCTGAGATACATCAATGCAGGGGCGTACAGTAGGTTTGCGAAAGCAATACCAACGTTGAGAGCTGTGAAGCCGATTGCTTCGACGACACCACCCGCTATAACGGGACCCACTGCGTATGCCACCGAGTATGAGATATCTGCGATGGCGTAAATACTTCCGTACACAGAGACGTAGCGCACATCCACAAGATAGCCAAGTGTAGGTAGGAGCGCGGTGTCTATCAGCGCAATACCGAAGCAGATGCCACATATGGGAACCATCAGCGCTTTGTACGACGTCGCAAATGGGATTATGAAGCAACAGAGACCTTCTAGAGCGAGACCACCAGCCGCCATTAACCACTGGTACTGAGGATATTGTTTTGCCATCTTCACAGTCAGGGCAACGCCGAACACGTGAGGGAAGAATGCTGGCAGCCAGATCATTCCGATCTTCCAGTTATCCGTCGTCAGATTGTCCTCCATCCAGAGGGAAATTGTGGGTTCGAGGAAAGCGAGCGCTACATTGGACATCATTAGTGCTCCAGAACACACAGCGATGTAAGGATCGATGAAGAGCCTCCATATTGGAGTTCCTGCGACACGCTCCCGCTGTGAATCTTTGATCTGCTCTTTGATAGGCTTCATGACAAGAAGAAGCATGAAACCGTCGAGGAGAGAAACGAAAGCCAGTACCAGGAAGGGAACCTCCTTTCCAGCGAACTGATACAGCGCTCCTCCGAATGGTGGTGCTACGAGGCAGCCGAAACTGATGAAGGCGAGAGCGATACCCAGGGCTTTGGAGCGCTCTGACTCCTCCGTGAAACGATCGGCGATCATCGCGAGACCGGATGTGTCTGCGAAAGCAGATCCCACGCCTTGCAAGCTACGCGCAAAGAAGAGTACGCCGTAGCTACGTCCGCAGGCGAACACTGCCGTCGACAGGAACATGATGGTTAAGCCGATCATCATGGGCACGTCGTAGCCAATGCGATCGATAAGGGCCCCGGAGAACGGGTTCACCATAAGCTGCACCATGGCTTTGCTGGCGAACAAGATCCCCGTGGCGGAGTCCTGTCCGTGGTGGTCCCGATGCACTGGTGCACCTTTGGGCGGTGCCACTGTGGTCGTCGCGTTGGGGTCCGGGGGCGGCACTGTTGGAGGTGGACCCCAAGCGCCAACGTAGCGCAGGTAGTCGGGGATTATGGGCACGATCACCATATAGAGCATGTTGTCGAGCAGTAGTGCGATCGACACGATGACAAGGATGAGCTTGCGCTGCGACTTGGGCTCGTGCAGCTTGGCCCAGATGGCGGAGCGCAGGTCGGCGAAGGGGATGGGCACAGACGCGATGGCCGCGAAGCCGGTGAGCCATCCCCGCAGGCGCGCCGGCAGGCTCATGGTGACGGCGCTGGAGCTGCTGCTGCCGCTGGCGCTAGTAGACTCCTAGTGCGGCCATAGCGCCTCTGCGTGGCGGAAACCGGCGCCGGGTGGGAACGGCGGCACTTCAGCCGGCCATGGTCGTGGTCGTGGCAGGGCGGGGCGGGCAACCTTCAACACACAACACACTTATCGTTAGGCACACTCGGCTGTCAGCTTATTCTACTCTGCAGGACGAGGGGAGAGGTGGAGAGGAATGAGCAGGAAGGGCTCGTGAAGGGTCATGCGCCGTCCCCACCCGGCTGTCCGCTCCGCTGCGACGTGCGCTCGCAGCCTACTTCGCCAGCGAGCTCTGTATACGCACCGTCTACTCTGGACAAGCGCTGTCCTTCTGAAGGGTGTTGCATACCGACTGCACCAGCTGCATCATGTGATACACTGTTCACGCCTGGTGCTGGCGCTACTCTTCTTGCATTCGTGAAACACCCGTTTGTTATTTATGATGTTTTCGCTTTTGGAAGCGTTCCCTCTCTCAGCTAGATAAATGCTCAGCTGACTGTGAAATTCTGCTTCGCATAGGCTTAATCTGTTTACAAATACATACTAGATAAGCCGTATACTTAGCAGCCTTGTAATGTATTGGGATATAGGAAAACCACAGTCTATCGTCCCGTCGACAGTGTAGCTCCAGGCTACATAAGACAAAAGTAGAGGCACGAGTTTGACACGGAATTCTCGCCTGAACTATTCTAGCAATCGGAGAGTTTACGAAGCGGTTGCAAGTGAAACGCGGGCGATAAACAGTTCAAACGAAAAGAAAATAGCTCTTTTTGTGGTGTTGTCTATAGAATAACGCAGAAGATTATGTGGGTGGCTCCAATAATTAATGAGAAAGCACTGAATCGAGTTGGGGAAAAGGGATCAGTTGAAAGAACACATCTTGAGGCATGAAGCAATTTGGTATAGACGAAAGCGAGAGGTGCAAAAATTATAAAGAAGGTAAATGATTGACTACAGCAAGGAGACTAAAGTGGATATAAGTTGCAGAGGCATCTCAGCCATGTAGATGCTTCCACATATGCACTAGCGTGGAGAGGTGCATCAAAACCAATCTTTGGACTGAAACAACAGCAAAAACACGATATATAGGAAAAGATGGTGGACAAAAGGAAGTCGAACCAAACTCATTCTGAATGCAAGTTCATTTAAGAGTTTTTGAGTCAAACCTTTACATTTTCTGACTTCATACAGAATATGTTTCTCGGTAAATATAGTCAAGAAGTAAATCTACTTCCTCGCTCTTGTGCCAAGCAGCATCATGTTTTAGGGAAATTATTGTTTCATATGCTTTTTAGAAATACTTTTCTAAAACAGTAAACATTTTCTATATTGTGATTCTTGAGTTTCTTGAGTTTCTTGAGTTTCTCCCGGCGTATTTGATAATCAAAATATCCACGGGTGTGCTGCCGGTCTATATTGGTTAATGGCATTGATACATTCAGGCCACATCTGTTAACAGATGAAAGCACCAGTACTACACGTAACCTTAGAGCAAGCCCTTGTTGCATTAGTCAATTTGACACTGATTGTATAAGCAAATAATGATCAAGTACCAGAGAGCAGTTGCATCAAAAACCAAGACAAATCAAGAGGAAGGCTGAGGGGAATAAGGACACAACAAAGATTAGGACATGACAAAGGAATAAATAGAATGGGGAGGACTATTCAGTAAAAACATTATACTAGTAATATTTTTCAAGTACTGAATGTATGAAATGGAAAACTACTCGAAATCTGGAAATCTTTGACTCTTATGTCAATCAAATTGGATTCGCGATGTGTCGGTATCAAGATAACATTTATGAAGCTAAATAGCTAAACAAACACGAAGTGAATTATTCCTCAAATAATTTTAATTTTAGATCTAAAGCGGTCTAACTTAAAAAGCTACTAGCAAGGAGTGAAGAGAGAACGCTTGTAACTATACATAAAGCAATTAGAGTTGGCTCTAACATGATAAAGACCTGCTAGCAACAAATATTAAAGTTAACTATAGAAAATGCAATATGAATATATAACTTACAGGATATAGATTTTTAAGATGGTTTCATTATTAATTTTTGAGATAGTGAAATGAAGTAATGTAAACAAAACCTCCGAAGAAGATAATGGAGCTATGACTAATTACAGGAACATGCGTTTGCTACATTCTTGTTATAGTATCTGATGCTAATCCCAGAAAATTGTTGACAAAAGATAAAATACTGATTACAGTTAATCTTACCGAGAGAGGAAGAAAATCTAGTTTATTCAGTGACTATGAAAGAATTCAAAACAGATGTGCAGTAGGAAATATTAACTTGATGGAGGACTATAGCTTATTTTCCTAACGAAATAACAATCGCTATACAGGAAGCATGGTCTACGGTTTTGAACGACTGAAACTTCTTAAGTTTCAGCCAAGAGAAAGGGTGCAGTAAGCTACATTATTCAAAAGGTATGGAAATGAAGGCACGTTTTATAGTCCGTGACAGTATTATTTGTATATAATGAAATTATCATAATGCAGAAAGGAAAATTCTAAGTCATATAAGTTCAACCACGTATACAAGGAACTTAATATAAAAATACAGAAAAAATGAAAACATAATCAATGTGCAAGTGTGATTTGAATAAGTCTAGAAGCTTATTCATTAACCTTATACGTACATTACAAACTAATTTCATGATACCTATATAAATCTAAAAAAAGACCTTAAATTCAGAATTGGAATACTGCAACGAAAAGTGGCACCTAGAGTAAGAAGAAATTCTTTATTTTAATTTGATAAATTAAGATGTGGACCCTCATAATAGTCAACTATAGCAGCGAAAATGTAGTTCTTACATCGTGTAGCAGGCTATGAACTAGTGTTTGCGAAAGAAATGAAGACACAACTCTGTCGCAGAGTACGTGATTTCTGTTGTGGTACATGCTCTGCATCGCTCTGAACATGAGAGAAATTAACAGTTGGATCCGCTTGGAATTTGTATTGTACGCCTTTAGATCACTGGTCAGATCAACGCACTGCTGTACTGCGAGCGAAATAATCCTTACGGCCTGGGAGCAGTGAACAGCTGTAAGCAGGTTACACAAAGCGCAACATATGGCACACGGGTGACAGCGATGGGCCATTAGCGGATTGAATCGAAACTGTAGAGTCTCCTGCGCTGCGGCTTTACCCCATTCAGTAGGAGGTGACGTCCGCTGTTCAGCATAACGTGGGTATCGCCGGCCGAGGGTTGCACATTGCAGGACTGGAAATCCGAAGATAAACACGACGACTTTGTATAATACCACTTTAATGACTCCAATGATAGTGAGAGGAACGTTCATGGAACTATGGAGAGTGGGAGCTGTTTATCTTCGATGATTATTTCCGTTTGACACTGACGCCCGAGTCCCCACGTGAAGACGACGTGAACATCAGTATGCTGAATGGTATTTTACAAAATATTTCGAAGCATGAAATCATAGTGCGGGACGTGATACTGTATTGTGGAGGATCACCAGGGGACTTCGTTATGCCGGCCGGAGTGGCCGTGCGGTTCTAGGCGCTACAGTGTGGAACCGAGCGACCGCTACGGTCGCAGGTTCGAATCCTGCCTCGGGCATTGATGTGTGTGATGTCCTTAGGTTAGTTAGGTTTAATTAGTTCTAAGTTCTAGGCGACTGGTGACCTCAGAAGTTAAGTCGCATAGTGCTCAGAGCCATTTGAACCATTTTTGAACTTCGTTACAGGAATCTGAACAAACCGATACACAGAGTTTAAACGGCAACTGTTTACAAAGTACCTAACAGGTACAGGTAGTGTCAATATGAACCAGGTTGACATAGGACACTTGTGGTACGTCAAGCTGAGAAAGAATCTCAAATTGGCCTACAAAAGTCACATAAGCATGCACGATGCACGCCATGCGCATTATCTTCTGACTGGTTCGATGCGGTCCGCCTCGAATTCCCCTGCTGCGCTAACTTCTTTATCTCAGTGCAGCACTTCCACCCTATTATTTGTTTCACGTATCCACATCTGTGCCTTGCCCTACAGGTTTTACAATCTGCCGTTCGCTTCCATATCCTTATCTTATCATTCTACCTGATTTGCATCAATCTCCTATAGCACCACATCTCAGGCGCTTCGATTCTCTTCTGCTGTACACCAAACACGTATTCTCAGAAATTTCTTTTTGAAATTAACGCCAATGTTAGATACTAAAAGACTTCTCTTCTCCAGTAATGCCCTCTTCCCAATGCCAGAGCGCTTTTCGTGTCCTCTTTGCTTGTAAGATGGCAGAATTCCTTAATTTCGTGTATTTTGTGATCCACAATTTTGATGTTAAGTGTCTCACGATTCTAAGTTCAGGTATATCTTATTTTGCGATTTACTCTCAATTCATGTTCTGTACTCGTTAGACTGCTTATTCCATTCAACAGATCCTGTAATTCTTCTTCATCTTCACTGAGGACAGCAATGTCTTCAGCGAATCTTTTCATTCATATCCTTTCATCCTGAATTTTAATCACACTTTTGAACCTTTCGTTTACTTCCATAATTGCTTCTTCGATGTACGTATTTTGCCGTTGAAATTGTTTTGTGTAATTACTAATTAGTAATATTTTCCAACAGTGTTTGCTTTCGTTCTAGAGGTCTTCTGCCTTCAGATTATATTTATGTTAGTACTTTCTTTTCACTGGCTGCGCTGAACTTAGAAAATTTGCTGACTTGTTATATCTTTTGGTTTGCTTAAACCCTACTGTGCACTTGTCCACTGTAGAGGACAGCTATTAATGTCACTTTTTCGGGCTTTTTAATCGGTCGTACACACAGACCACTCCAGTGGAGTTCTCCTACTATTGCTGTAGCCTGCGTGTATTTGCAGCCTCAGGGCTTATTCGAAACGCCAAAGAAGCGACCATTAAGAGCTGTTCATCCCAGTGGACATGTGCACCACAGGGTTAATTTTGCTTCACCGGACTTAGAAATTTTTCTCATTGTAAACTTTGACCTTCACTGGTCCTTTGCCGACCTTACACTAAGTTCCGCACGCTCCACCTTGGATAAATATGGGAATACGGCTGACCACGCTTCCCGGCCTGGTAACATCCCAAAAACAGCCGTTTGTGTTGTGGTGTTAATGACAATGCGGCTGTATTTCCCTGGCCCGGCTACTGCCGATCTCCGACCATTGGGGCATGGTGACACAGGGCGTTGCAGGGGGTCCATTACTTCTTCTCGATTGCCAGTCACAGGGGAGACCACTGTGTGCTTGTAGAACAATACGACGACCATCCCTTGTGGTGGTCAGTCGTGGTCAACCGGAACACTGAGGAAGAGTCTGTCAGCCGTCAACTTCAATGTAGTCAGTCATCGAGCCACTGTCACATCTGAATGTCCCGCAGATCTGGAAATTATACAATTCGATCAGCTCATGAACTGGAGAACCACGATGAGGACTCTTCCAAACTGTAAAGTGCTGATAATTCTGTCTCACAAGCACACGCGGCGTCTCCGTGTCCTTCACAGTGATCATATCTGACGCTGTTCACGCCCGGAGCCGGAAATCGCACGAAAATCACGCGAGTTATCTTTGCCGGTATGCAAATAAAACGAAAGAAAACATATTTTGTAGCACACTATTTCAGGAGAACTATAAACCAATGTGGAGTGCTGGAATGATGATTAGTAGCATTACGGTCAACTCAGAGAAGGGACACAGCTTTCTCTTTCCGACCGTGCATGCTGCGGTGTGACGTTATTCCTTCCGAGTACCAAGTTGCTCATAGCATCAGGTCACAGTTTTTCTTTCAAACAGTGTGTAGCATATTGTGCAAGGGTACAGTACGAGGGATTTTTGAGGAGTAACTAAGGCAACGGCGCCTTTGCCGCCAGGTCAAATGCCCTGACTGGGAATCAGCCAGCTCAGGTTCGATTCCCTCTGTTACCAACTTATATATACACTACTGACCATTAAACTTGCTACACCAAGAAGAAATGCAGATGATAAACGGGTATTCATTGGACAAAGATATTATACTAGAACTGACATGTGATTACGTTTTCACGCAATTTGGGTGCATAGGTCCTGAGAAATCAGTACCCAGAACAACCACCTCTGGCCGTATTAACGGCCTTGATACGCCTGGCCATTGAGTCAAACAGAGCTTGAATGGCGTATACAGCTACAGCTGCCCATGCAGCTTCAACACGATACCATAGTTCATCAAGAGTAGTGACTGGCGTATTGTGACGAGTCAGTTGCTCGGCCACAATTGACCAGACATTTTCAGTTGGTGAGAGATCTGGAGAATGTGCTGGACAGGGCAGCATTCGAACATTTTCTGTATCCAGAAAGGCCCGTACACGACCTGCAACATGCGGTCGTGCATTATCCTGCTGAAACGTAGGGTTTCGCAGGGATCAAATGAATGGTAGAGCCACGGGTCGTAACACATCTGAAATGTAACGTCCACTGTTCAAAGTGCCGTCAATGCGAACAAGAGGTGACCGAGACGTGTAACCAATGGCACCCCCATGCCATCACGCCGCGTGATACGCCAGTATGGCGATGACGAATACATGCTTCCAGTGTGCGTTCACCGCGATGTCGCCAAACACGGATGCGACCATCATGATGCTGCAACCTGGATTCATCCGAAAAAATGACGTTTTGCCATTCGTGCACCCAGGTTCGTCGTTGAGTACATCATCGCAGCCGCATCTGAGGTCATCTGAGGTCATCAGTCCCCTAACTAACCTAAGGACATCACACACATACATGCCCGAGGCAGGATTCTAACCTGCGACCGTAGGGTCGCGCGGTTCCGGACTGAAGCGCCTAGAATCGCTCGGGCACCTGCTGCCGGCACCGTCTGTTGACTCAGGGATGGAGACGTGGCTGCACGATCCTTTCATCTCGACTGCTAGTGATACGAGTCCGCTGGGATCCAGCACGGCGCAGAAACGTGATGGGACGCATTTCTCCTCCTTACACGAGGCATCACAACAACGTTTCACCAGGCAACGCCGGTCAACTGCTGTTTGTGTTTGAGAAATCGGTTGGAAACTTCCCTCATATCAGCACGATGTAGGTGTCGCCACCGGCGCCTACGTTGTGTGAATGCTCTGAAAAGCTAATCATTTGCATATCACAGAATCTTTTTCCTGTCGGTTAAATTTCGCGTCTGTAGCACGTCATCTTCGTGGTGTAGCAATTTTAATGGCCAGTATTGTATTTGCTGGTGACCGTGCAAAGCCGGAGCGCTTCGCTAGTTGCCTTTTAAAGATGTAGTTTGCCTTTGCGTTTTGTGGCGGTACATGTCCACCGTAAGCAGTGGCCGGCAGACGGCAGAGAAGTCACTTGCGATCGGCCCCCGGCCGCGAAGCGCGGCGCTATGGTGGCTGCGCTGGCTCGTCGCCCGCGGCTGATCGCGACGCTGTTTACACAGCGGACGCCCGCCGCCGCCCCTGCTGCACAAACAGGCGCCGCGTTGTTTTGACGTCGCGCGCCGCCGTTTTAAAGCAGCTGGCTGCCTGCTGCCTGGCTGAGCCGCGTCGGGGGAGGGGACCGCGCTCAGCTGAAATATTTAGCGGCCTGAAATTTTTATAAGGCGGCGCGGCGAGCCCGCGAGGGGAGACGGGCGTATCGCGAACGCGTCTGCACGGTCGCCGCCGAAGGCTCTCACAGTAGCAGCACTCGCCTTTACAGCTCCGCATATGCGATTAGCCGAGATGCGTGAATGTTAACGACCGTCACAAAATACGAAAGTTGGAAGAGCGAATCTTCTGCAGTCGCTACATAGGCCGTAAGAAAATTTTCAGCGTTGTTTCCAGTGGGCAAGTCATTCATATACAACAGTGACAACTAACCACTGTGTGGCTGACAGAGGATATATACTACCTGATCAAAAGTGTCGGTGTGCTCCTATATAATGCACAGTTGACCACTAGATGTAAAGACAGGTCAGTACAAAAGAGGCGGGGATTATTGTCTTGTCAGGGGAGAAGCAGTAACAGCAAAGTGCCTCAATCAGGAGAGATCAGTAACTTTTAATGTGGACTACTCGGTTGTCATACGAGTAACAAATCCAACACGGACATTTCACCCGTTCGAAAGCTGCCCAAGGAGACTTTTGGTGATGTGACTGTGAAGTGAAGATGGACACGAACCATTGGGCAGTGTGTGTATATGTTGGGGAGGGGAGGGGATGGAGGGGGAAGGAGGGAACTAATCATCCAGCAGTCCAGCTAGTACAGTCACTGAGCGAGAATTAGAAAGAACGGGTTACAGTGGTCGAGAAGTTCCGAAAAAGCCATACGTTGCTGCAGTCAATGCTAAGCGACGCTTGAGGAGGCGTTAAAAGCGATGCCAGTGGACAACCGGTGAATGAACACGAGTGACTTGAAGCGATGAATCCCGCTGTAGTCGGTTTTTACTCGACTACAATTATCCTTCTCTTCTAAAATACGAAGAACTTTTTTCAGCTGCCGGACTATATTCCTCTGACATTGTGTAAATAACGACACCATAAATTTTAATTTTTCTTAAAGAATTACATTTGATTGAACGTCTCTATTATTGTGATAGATATTAATATTATTGTAAAGAATGTCATATCATCGTCGTATCTCTGAATTAAAACAACTGAATGTTTTAATTATGTACATGGGTTGTTCATTGTAATGCAATGTATAATATGGTCATTTCACATAAGTGTGAACAGCTCTTATGCATCCCAGGTATTTACATTACGTTAAATTCAAATTTATAATAACCATTCAAGTAACTCGGGGAATTACAGAGCTTTTTCCTTTGACGCGTTGTTTACCTGAGCTTGATACGCACAGCGGCAAAGATAGAGAAGAACATTTTGGGACTCTCCTGTAGGCAGTGCTGTGATGCAGTCTATGTTGTGAAGCACTCAATTAAAAATATTGATCACTGTGCGAAGAAATTTTACTATGAAGCTTCGGTAACCGGAGCGGGTGCCTCAGTAAACTATTTGACGCAGTCGCAATATTCTTCCTGAAATGAAATGCGTGCAAGTAATTGCGTCACTGGCAGTTCAAAAGCACTTTCTCTGGAAGGCGTCACGTCGATCCGTATTCATCTATGTTAACAGAGACGTGAAATAACTGTATAAATTTATTCGACGATTGTTCATCTGCTACAAGGCAAGAACTTCCAAGTATTCGTGTATTTAGAATTGTATAAGTAGTAGCAGCAACTATTAGTATTAATATTACAAACATTTCTTAACCTGTTTCCTTTGTCATTTAAAACAGAACAAATATATTGAAGGACTACGATTTCAGTAAATGTAATTATGTGTCACGAGAATGCTAGCCTATCATTTATTTAACAAAGTCAGTATTTAAGCAACCTATCAAAAAATAGGACTATATATTTGGAAGGGTTGCCTTTCACACTGCTAGAGATAAATTCGACTTGCATTCATGTTTCAGTTTTATCGTAAATGATCTTTACTAATTATTTCAGATTACATTTCGTCAAAGACGGTAACTAGCAAGTTGGTTGCTTCCATATGGCTTTTAAGTAATTTAAAAAAAAAAAAATTAAAAGCAAAGCTTTCGACAAGTTTCTCAGTTAATTACAAAACTAAAGAACAGAACTGGTCCCTTCCGGTCTGGATACTGTTATCTTTTTAGTTTTGAAACAATGAAAAATCCAGGATGGAATGTAACAATATTATGAAAAGGGAAGTTGCCACTCAATGTATAGCGGAGATGCTGAGTCGCAGATAGGCACACCAAACAAAATGTATAAATAACGCTTTCGGCCCCTAAGGCCTTCGTCTGGTGAGTGGCAACTATCTTTCTCATAATATCTTTTAAGTTCAGTATTTATTTCAAACGGTCATACTAACGGTAAGTTAGTTTATGTTCTCATCTCAGGGCTGAATATTGGATATCGCTAAGTTATCTGAACGATAACGGAGATAGGAAGTACAATAACAAGTTTTTGATTGCTTTTTGTACGGAAACAACCGTATCCTTTATCCACCCAACGCATTGGAACATATAACATAGCCGTCTGCAATAGTTCAGTTCGACATCTTGTCCAAATTGTTATTATTAATGTCCGTTGACAATTTAGCATTAAGTTATAAGTCTAAATGGTTAATAAGAATCGTTCACCTTTAAATTAGTAGCTTATCTCAAGTAGTTTCACTACTTGCGGGAGTTAAAAGTTTCGCAACAAGAGCGCTAAACTTTTGACAGTATAAGAAAAACGTAGGAGAGGCTACACTTAAACATTGGATTAGTGTTGTCATGTGAATTCGAAAATGTATATATGAGAAAACAGGTCAGTCGTGCTTTTTTTTTTTTTTTTGTCATCAGTCTTCTGCCTGGCTTTATGCGGCCCCTCTCCTGTGCTAACCTCTTCATCTCAGAGTAGCACCTGCAGCCTGCATCCTCAATTATTTAATTATTTGCTGGATGTATTCCAATCTCTGTCTTCCTCTACAGTTTTTGCCTTCTCCCGTCTCCTTATCTGTGTTTCCCAAATATTCATTCCCTCTTCGATCCTGCGCAGAACCTACTCATCCCTTTCCTTATCAGTCCACCTAATTTTCAACATTCGTCTGTAGCACCACATCTCAAATGCTTCAATTCTCTTCTATTCCGGTTTCTCCACAGTCCATGTTTCACTGCCATACAATGCTGTACTCCAGACGTACATTCTCAGAAATTTCTTCCTCAAATTGAGGCCTATGTTTGATACTTGTAGGCGTATCTTGGCCAGGAATGCCCTTTTCGCCATTGCTAATCTGCTTTTGATGTCCTCCTTGCTCCCTCTGTCATTGGTTATTTTACTGCCTACGTTGCAGAATTGCTTAACTTCATCTACTTTGTGACCATCAGTCCCGATGGAATTTTCTCACTGTTTCTCATTTCTGCTACTACTCATTACTTTCGTCTTTCTTCTCTCAAACCATATTCTGTACTCATTAGACTGTTCATTCCATTCAGCGGACCATGTAATTCTTCTGCATTTTCATTCTGGATAGCAATCGCATCATTGACATCCTTTCGCTTTGAATTTTAATTCCATTCCTAAAACTTTTTTTTATTTACATCATACCTTCGTCGATGTACAGACTGAACAGTAGGGGCGGAATCTGAGCACTTCGTTCTTGTTCGTCCACTCTTATTATTCCCTCTTGGATCTTGTACATGTTCTATATTATCCTTCTCTCCCTATAGCTTACCCCTATTTTTCTCATAATTTCGAACATATTGCACCATTTTACGTTGTCGAACACTTTTTCCAGGTCGACAAATCCTATAAACGTGTCTTGATTTTTCTTAAGCCTCGCTTGCATTACCAACCGAAAAACACATCCTCAGTTTTCTTTTCCATTTTTCTGTATGTTATTCTTGTCAGCAACTTGGATGCATGAGCTGTTAAGCTGATTGTGCGATGATTTTCGCACTTGTAAACTCTCGCAATGTTCGGAAAAGTGTGGACGATATTTTTCCGAAAGTCACACGGTATGTTGCTAGAGTCATGCATTCTACACATCGACGTGAATAGTCATCTGTTGCCACTTCCCCCAATGATTTTAGAAATTATGACGGAATGTTATCTAGCTTCAGCATGGATTCATTGTCCTAGAAAATACCAATAAAATGGTCTCCAGGCTGCTGGTTGCCCCATGGCACCACGTTGGTCCATTTGATTGTCCAGCGTTTGGCTCTGAGCACTATGGGACTTAACTTCTGTGGTCATCAGTCCCCTAGAACTTAGAACTACTTAAACCTAACTAACCTAAGGACATCACACACATCCATGCCCGAGGCAGGATTCGAACCTGCGATCGCGGCGGTCGCACGGTTCCAAACTGTAGCGCCTAGAACCGCTCGGCCACTCCGGCCGGCTGTCCAGCGTTTGGCATGTGACGTTTTTCAGTGGACAGTCCATTGTATCTATGGAATACAAAAGCTGAGAAGACCCGTCGTCGGTCAATAGCACTGCTTCTCCGATGTTATTGAGCAAACCAAGTGTTTCTGCTCGGTGCTTGGAGCGTTTGCTTCAGCACCCAAAATACAGTTGAGTTAGAGAAGCTGTTTTGTCAGACATTAGTCTGTCGGCCTGCTATTTCATTTGCATGTTAAGCGGTTCCATGACATACAAGGTACCATTCAGGTGCTTTCAAAATACTGCACGTTCATGTTCACACTCAATGGCACGTGCAGCTCACAAATTTCACGGAGATGGTAGTCTAAAAGGGATGTCCGATCGCTGGCATGTGACTTAATTTAGGCACTGCAGTACATATTTAAGAAGGCTAAATTTCATCTTCAGGTGTGGTAAAGTGAATAATTATAAAACTCCTGTGACTGTATAACTGAGATAATTGTTCCTCTTACCTCACCTGATTGTGTAAGCGGTCACTCCGAAGCTTGCACGAGGCTAACCATAATATTTTAATTATATACACAGAAAATTAAGTTGCATATAAATTCAGACATGAATCAAATCATGCTATACGACGTTTTGAACAGGACAAAGGTCGCCACTCGCTGGGTATCCCCTTTGCTCACAGCAATTCAAAACGCTGCCGAAAAGAGACAGCAGCGGAAATGTATCAGCTGTCTCAGGTCAATGAAAGTGACGTTCTTGGTCGTCTAATCACCATGGACGAGTACTGGATGTAATCACTGTGTCGACGAAAAAAAGGAACATAGCAAGAAGTGGGCTCACCACTGTGTGTAAGACTAAACTATCATGCTGAGAGATTTTTGGGACTCCCACGGTGTGGTACTAACATACTATATTCGTAAGGGGCGAACAGTTACAGGAGAGTACTATCGTAACCTTTTGACGAGATTACAATGGTGTCAAGCTGGAGCGTCTTGGGAGAGGGGGAGAGAGGGGTGGTTGCTGCGGGACAACGTCGTAGATGATTCTGCACAGGCACAACGCTGATTCTCTGGGCTATGATACTTTGCCTCATTTCCCCGTATTTTCATGACATGTCACCCAGAGGCTTCTTCCTCCTTCACTGGACGAAAAACCACCATTACGTGCCAAGCGACGGCGAGGTAATTTTCACTCATGAAATGTATCCTAATCAGCCAAAATCAACGTGTGACATCGAATATGACAGAACCAACATCAAGGTTCATGGTCGCAGCTTGATTTTTAGAGATGATAAGTAAGACTACCCTCGTAGTATGACGAACAAATTAATTCACAAGTTTGGCACTGTCAGTAATTAAAGTCTACCCATACATGCATAATCAAGTGACCATCGTTATACAGGGAGGTTGTAATGAAACTTTCGCTACGTATGAGGGCTGCCATGAGAAACACAAGGGAGCTTTGTCGAAACATTTGTAAGGAGAAAAATGACGAATAAACCATTGAATGCAACACATTTTAATTTCTAGATGAGAGGGTAACATTTATTAACTGCGTAGTATGTTTACGTTCCGGGTTACAAATGTGGCTCAATGTGACGGCCATCTGCACTCACGACAGCCTAAAACCGCACGAGGGGTACCATTTCACAAATGTTCGCAGCACTTTTCTGACGGTGGACCATGGATCGTTCAGCCGGCGCGACGCAGTTCGTGCACTCCTTGAAGATCGCACACTTCGTCTCGCACTCCTGCAGACAGTAAAGTCTTGAACAATTCGTGACGTAATTGACCGTCGGCCTCTCCCAGAAGCAATCCCCAAATCGGCACGTAATTCGAACTTATGAATAGTGTTGTTCCACTTCGGTGCGGAAACAGGACCTCTCCGTAGTCTTTTAATACTCACGAAGAGCAGTAGTACTATTGATGTTGTTTTGATAAAACAGCTTTACGAGTAAATCCCTGCTCACCTTGTCCAGACCCATGTTAATATCTGCACGTGTAATGCATACGCATACTTGAGTTTCAAGCCTACGTCGCCGTACCAGAACCGGCACCTAATGGTAAGTCATGAATCTAACATTAGTAACAACGAAAATCATGCAGCGCACAGTCTGAAAAACATGCCTCACTGTTTTCGGAGAGACAGTCCTCTTTGGGTGAAAGCTAAGACAATCACTGTCTGCGGGGTAATCATTTCCTTGACCAGTGACAGGAGCCAATGAAGGCAGGCTTTTTATACACTCCTGGAAATGGAAAAAAGAACACATTGACACCGGTGTGTCAGACCCACCATACTTGCTCCGGACACTGCGAGAGGGCTGTACAAGCAATGATCACACGCACGGCACAGCGGACACACCAGGAACCGCGGTGTTGGCCGTCGAATGGCGCTAGCTGCGCAGCATTTGTGCACCGCCGCCGTCAGTGTCAGCCAGTTTGCCGTGGCATACGGAGCTCCATCGCAGTCTTTAACACTGGTAGCATGCCGCGACAGCGTGGACGTGAACCGTATGTGCAGTTGACGGACTTTGAGCGAGGGCGTATAGTGGGCATGCGGGAGGCCGGGTGGACGTACCGCCGAATTGCTCAACACGTGGGGCGTGCGGTCTCCACAGTACATCGATGTTGTCGCCAGTGGTCGGCGGAAGGTGCACGTGCCCGTCGACCTGGGACCGGACCGCAGCGACGCACGGATGCACGCCAAGACCGTAGGATCCTACGCAGTGCCGTAGGGGACCGCACCGCCACTTCCCAGCAAATTAGGGACACTGTTGCTCCTGGGGTATCGGCGAGGACCATTCGCAACCGTCTCCATGAAGCTGGGCTACGGTCCCGCACACCGTTAGGCCGTCTTCCGCTCACGCCCCAACATCGTGCAGCCCGCCTCCAGTGGTGTCGCGACAAGCGTGAATGGAGGGACGAATGGAGACGTGTCGTCTTCAGCGATGAGAGTCGCTCCTGCCTTGGTGCCAATGATGGTCGTATGCGTGTTTGGCGCCGTGCAGGTGGGCGCCACAATCAGGACTGCATACGACCGAGGCACACAGGGCCAACACCCGGCATCATGGTGTGGGGAGCGATCTCCTACACTGGCCGTACACCACTGGTGATCGTCGAGGGGACACTGAATAGTGCACGGTACATCCAAACCGTCATCGAACCCATCGTTCTACCATTCCTAGACCGGCAAGGGAATTTCCTGTTCCAACAGGACAATGCACGTCCGCATGTATCCCGTGCCACCCAACGTGCTCTAGAAGGTGTAAGTCAACTACCCTGGCCAGCAAGATCTCCGGATCTGTCCCCCATTGAGCATGTTTGGGACTGGATGAAGCGTCGTCTCACGCGGTCTGCACGTCCAGCACGAACGCTGGCCCAACTGAGGCGCCAGGTGGAAATGGCATGGCAAGCCGTTCCACAGGACTACATCCAGCATCTCCACGATCGTCTCCATGGGAGAATAGCAGCCTGCATTGCTGCGAAAGGTGGGTATACGCTGTACTAGTGCCGACATTGTGCATGCTCTGTTGCCTGTGTCTATGTGCCTGTGGTTCTGTCAGTGTGATCATGTGATGTATCTGACCCCAGGAATGTGTCAATAAAGTTTCCCCTTCCTGGGACAATGAATTCACGGTGTTCTTATTTCAATTTCCAGGAGTGTACATTCATATATCGAACGAGATACGTCACAAGCACCGAGCTGCGGGTGTCACGGCGCAGCCTCACAGAGAGAGAGAGTGAGAGAGAGAGAGAGAGAGAGAGAGAGAGAGAGACAGCGAGAGGGGGGGGGGGGAAGCAAGTTGTCACTGGACCGTGCCTGTGTAACCGCGCCCCGTGTAACCCTATCAGCTCGGGCTGGGCCGCCTAATTAATGAGGTGGCCCATACCGCCGGAGCCGCGATACGCGCCGCTGCCCTCCTCCATTAGCGGAATCACCCGTGACGTCACAACAGCGGTAGCTCCCGGGAACCCCGCGAACAGAGACCGGCCGCGAGTCGGAAGGAACTCTTAAGTCGCCGTCACCCTGGACGAGATAGCTAACGTTGACGTAGCCTACTACGTGTTCCATTTCGCCAAGTGAACACAAAATAAGATCTGCGATAATTCGACAATATGACACGTAAAATAGAACCAACAACATGCATGAACGCTAGCTACGTCATAAAGGGAATGTGCTAAACCACTACATCGTATTTGTCGTGTTCAGCACAAGCCCGTATAAGGTTCATTTGTGTTATACGCTACACCCTATAAATATAGACTGTTTATAAGCACCAGCACATTTAACGTCTCGAAACTGCGCCGTTATTAGTACGATTTGTTACAATAAAATGACAGGAAAAGTCATATTGGTGATTGAAGATTTATTTACACTGTAGCGTCAAAGAAACTGGTATAGGCATGCATATGACGTAGTAAATATTCCAGAATTCAAATGAGGAACAGGTGCCAACATCAGTAACGTAGAAGTAAATATTCTCGGATTAGTGAAGCAGCTTAAATCACTTAATAAAAGCAAATCTTCTGGTCCAGACTGTATACCAATTAGGTTCCTTTCAGAGTATGCTGATGCATTAGCTCCATACTTAACAATCATATACAACCTTTCGCTTGATGAAAGATCCGTACCCAAAGACTGGAAAGTTGCACAGGTCACACCAATATTCAAGAAACGTAGTAGGTGTAACCCACTAAATTACAGGCCCATATCATTAACGTCGATATGCAGCAGGATTTTGGAACATTATGTTCAAAAGCCGGCCGAAGTGGCCGTGCGGTTAAAGGCGCTGCAGTCTGGAACCGCAAGACCGCTACGGTCGCAGGTTCGAATCCTGCCTCGGGCATGGATGTTTGTGATGTCCTTAGGTTAGTTAGGTTTAACTAGTTCTAAGTTCTAGGGGACTAATGACCTCAGCAGTTGAGTCCCATAGTGCTCAGAGCCATTATGTTCAAACATTATGAATTACCTCGAAGAAAACGGTCTATTGACACACAGTTAACATGGATTTTGGAAACATCGTTCTTGTGAAACACAACTAGCTCTTTATTCGCATGAAGTCTTTAGTGCTATTGACAAGGGATTTCAGATCGGTTCCCTATTTTTGGATTTCCGGAAGGCTTTTGACACTGTACCACACAAGTGACTTGTAGTGAAATTGCGTGCTTATGGAATATCGTATCAGTTATGTTACTAGATTTGTGATTTCCTGTCAGAGAGGTCACAGTTCGTAGTAACTGACGGAAAGTCGTGGAGTAAAACAGAAGTGATTTCTGGCGTTCCCCAAGGTAGTGTTATAGGCCCTTTCCTGTTCCTTATCTATATAAACGATTTGGGAGACATTGTGAGCAGCCGTTTTAGGTTGTTTGCAGATGACGCTGTTGCTTATCGGCTAATAAAGTCACCAGACGATCAAAACAAATTGTAGAAAGATTTGGAAAAGATATCTGAATGTTGCGAAAATTGTCAGTTGACTTTAAATAACGAAAAGTGTGAGGTCATCGACATGAGTGCTAAAAGGAAACGTTAAACTTCGGTTACACGATAAATCAGTCTAATCTAAAAACCGTAAATTCAACTAAATACCTAGAAATTACAGTTACGAACAACTTAAATTGGAAGGAACACACAGAAAATGTTGTGGGTAAGGCTAACCAAAGACTGCGTTGTATTGGCAGGACACTTAGAAAATGTAACAGATCTACTAAGGAGATTGCCTACACTATGCTTGTCCGTCCTCTTTTAGAATACTGCTGCACGGTGTGGGATCCTTACCAGATAGGACTAACGGAGTACATCGAAAAAGTTCAAAGAAGGGCAGCACGTTTTGTGCTGTGGCGAAATATGGGAGAGAGTGTCACTGAAATGATACGGGATATGTTCTGGACATCATTAGAAGAAAGGCGTTTCTCGTTGCGACGGAATCTTCTCACGAAATTTCAAACACCAACTTTCTCCTCCGAATGTGAAAATACTTTGTTGACACCGACCTACATAGGGAGAAATGATATCCGCTTTAAAATAAGGGAAGTCAGAGCTCGTACGGAAAGATATAGGTGTTCGTTCTTTCCGCGCGCTATACGAGATTGGAATAATACAGAATTGTGAAGATAGTTCGATGAACGCTCTGCCAGGTATTTAAATGTGATTTGCAGAGTATCCATGTAGATGTAGATGTATGATATGTAAACAGGCAGAACACGGCGCTGCGGTCGGCAACGCCTATATAAGATAACAAGTGTCTGGCGCAGTTGTTAAATCGACTACTGCTGCTACGTTGGCAGGTTATTAAGTATTTAAGTGAGTTTCAACGTGGTGTTACAGTGGGGCACGAGCGGTGAGACACAACATCTCCGAGGTAGCAATGAAGTGGGAATTTTCCCGCACGACCATTGGACGAGTGTACCATGAATATCAGGACTCTGGTAAAAACATCAAACCTTCGACATCACTGCGGCTGGAAAAAGATCCAGCAAGAATGGGACCAACGACAACACAAGGGAGTCGTTCAACATGACGGAAGTGCAACCGTTCCGCAAATTGTTACACATTTCAGGGATGCGCCATCAACAAGTGTCAATGTGCAAACCATTCAAAGAAGCACCATCCATATGGACTTTCGGAGCCGAAGGCTCACTCATGTACCCTTGATGACTGCACAACACAAAGCTTTACGCCTCGCTTGGCCCGTCAACACCGACATTTCACTGTTTATGATTGGAAACATGTTGCCTAGTAGGACGAGTCTCATCTCAAATTGTATCGAGCGGATTGGCCGTGTACGGGTACGGAGAGAACCTCATGAATCCATGGACCCTGCGTGTCAGCAGAGGGCTGTTAAACCTGGTGAGGGTCTGTAATGATGTGGGGCGCGTGCAACTGTAGTGATATGGGACCTCTGATACGTCTAGATACGACACTGACAGGTGACACAATCGTAAGCATCCTGTGTGATCATCTGCGTCGATTCACGTTCATTGTGCATTCCGACGGACTTGGGCAATTCCAGGAGGTCGATGCGACACCTCACACATCCAGAATTGCTACAGAGTGCGTCTAGGAACACTCTTGTAAGTGTAAACTCTTCCGCTGGCCATGAATCTCCCCAGACATGAACATTATTGATCGTATCTGGGATGCTCTGCCACTTGCCGTTCAGAAGAGATCTCTACCTCTCCGATCGATTTGTGGACAGCCTAGCAAGAATCGTGGTGTCACCCCCCCCACCCCCCCTCCCCACAGCACTACTTCAGACATTAGTGTAGAGTCCATGCCACGTCGTGTTGCGGCACTTCTGCGTGCTCGCGAGGGCCCTACACGATATTAGGCAGGTGTACCAGTTTCTTTGGCTCTACGGTGTAGTTACTTTCGCGTTATCACTCGCATATTATGAACGTAAGATGTTTAAGGCAACGGCACATTTAAGATTCAGGAAAAACGTTTCGTTCTTGTTGGGATTTGATATAATTAAATGTCAATTAACAATATACTGGCGATTAAAGTCTGTAGAAATCCGTAACATAAAAACAAGATCGCTCATTTCAGAATTTGAGCATAGCGTATAGGGTCGGGATGGCACTTACGGAATATAGTGGTTCGAACATAGGAGGATGCGTGTTGTGTTGAATCCAATTTATTTTTTCACCTTTACGCTTTCTAAAATGTTGTGAGTCTTTCTTAAGAAAGTAATAGAAGTAACTTCTGAAATACTAGGTGTTATATAAATACAAATCCAATGTCTGTCAGTACTGAGTTTGTTGGATTTTGTGAACTTTTACAAGCTGACGTCCTTATTGACTGAAGATGTATCTTTCGTTTTTGTCTTATTACATGTGCCTGGATACTGAAGTTGCCATTTATATACACCAGAGACACAAAAATATGACTCGTGTATGGACAAGGGATGTAATGTGTGTTTCAGTAGAGCTAACGTAGGAATTTAAAGCCGGCAGCTGCAGCCGGAAAACGCTTATAACGCAAAATCACGCTAACTAGCTCGTAGCTGTGCCGACGATGTTGTGCCTTGTGACGTTGGACATCCCGTCCGCGTGCCCGTCAACGTTAGCTGCCTCATCTCGTGTGACTACGGTTTTGCCGACATCGCAGATGCTTGGCGTGTACTTGTATATTCTGATGAGTATGTAGGATAGATCCTTTTAAAGTCCACATGTACATTGACGAGTGAAGAGTAATTCAGCTGCACTGTTAACCACATTTCCGAAACGGTTGAGGGCATCAAAACAAAAATTTCGACATGTATAGTACGCCGAGTTCAATGATTCAGTGTCGCCTCAGAGCGCATTGCGTTTACATTCATCCAGAAGCTACTACACCGATTGAATTGGCAACTGCTACAGTCGATTTGGTGAAAACTGATTCCAAGGTAACACCTTGTCCATAAAACTACTTATTTATTATTGTGTTTTGGCCAGGACCTGGTTGCTAGCCTGACACTTTGCAGTTCATTTGAAACTAGGTGTACCTTTTAGAAGTACACTGTATGTTACAGAGCGTTACAAGTGTCAGCTTTCTGACTGTTTCTGACTGCACACCTGGATGTCCGGCGAGGGATTACATAAAATGAGGTCCCGCAACATTAACAGAAACAGGAGCATATCAGCATGTTGTACTCCCTTATAAAACAGCCTCACGGCGGTATTTTCCAGCATGTTATATGAGCAGTCATGAAATGTGAGTAGAACCTCATCGTGAGGCGAGAGCAATACCTTTTAAGCAGCAATAATCTTTCCATTGCAGAAAAATTTGCTGTGATGCTCGTAGCTGATAAACGCAGTCGAACCAGTAATGAAAGTGGAAGTGGAGACGAGAATGAGTCTACGACAGTGACAGAAGATCAAGTGACTGTGTTGGTTACACCCACAAGCTGTGGGTCATAACTTCAGTGCTGAAAGGCCATTAGTGCATCCTAGAACTGTCAAAGAAAGATTCTTGCTGGCTTCTGCAAGAAGCACAGTTTCTTCAACATAGAACGAAAACATAACAATCTTCGGAAACGTCAAACTATGAGGAAGAACGACAATTAGCCTCGTAGCATTATGACAGACAATGCAGAAACTTCGTACCTGGTGTCCATATCACATAACGTTAACGCGCAACATGCTAGCTTGCGAGACAGAATGGTCAGCCAGAGACACATCGAATCCACGCGGCGGATTAAAGACCGACCAGCATGATTGTGGTTTTCAGGCGATTTTCCTCGGTCGTTTAGGCAAATGCTGGACTGGTCCATATTTTCCGTTACAGGAGTACTATACACAAACAGTTAAAGTTCAATAACACACAGAACAAAATTTGCACACTTCACAAACAGACGGCCCGCACGAATTTGTTATCTTTGCTGCTGTGGCATCAGGAATGGCTTCCGGTTACAAAGTTAAATAACGAAATCGAATTTGCCAAATCCCAAAGAAGCAGACCTTATGCTAGACGGTCGAACGCAAAAGATATCAAGAGGACGTCGTAAATGGAGGGTGATATGAAAAGGCAGTTTGGGCCTACAGATTATGTAGAACAGAAAAACCAAAATAGAAATAGTGCAGTTAAAAATAACCAGATAATAAATGCATCGACTAACAATAAAAGTAGAATATTTCGTTTTAATTAATATTAACTGCTGGCATATAATTGTTGTGTAAGGGACGATGAAAAAGTTACCGTGTGTGGGCGTTGCTGCGGCGTATAAGCAACGTAGCGGGAACCCGATGCAGATATAAATGCATCAAGACAAGATATCAGTGTGGCATTCGTGTTTTTCTTACGTGCATGCGGTACATTCTGAAACGTGAACTGTGGCGACGTTGTTAACAAATGCTTCCGAACAAGACCAATGTGCTGTTATTCTTCTCTTGGCTGCCGAAGGGCAAACACCGGAAGAGATCCCTCGTCGAATGAAGAATGTGTATGGGGTGGCATGTCTGTCAAAAAACACGGATCTTGTGCGACAGGGGGTGCCGCTGCTTCATGGTAACGCACGTCCCCATATCGCCAATTCTCATAACGCAGAAGTTACGCCAACTCAAGTGGGTGACACTATAGCCCTGGTCGCTTCCCATGCGATTATCACGCCTTTGGTTCCTTAACGACGGTTGCTGTTGGGGTACGGTGTGCAGCAGCTGGTTGCGGATTTCTTCAGGCAACAATACACAGCGTATCTTCAAAAAAAAAAAAATGGTTCAAATGGCTCTGAGCACTATGGGACTCAACTTCTGAGGTCATCAGTCCCCTAGAACTTAGAACTACTTAAACCTAAGTAACCTAAGGACATCACACACGTCCATGCCCGAGGCAGGATTCGAACCTGCGACCGTAGCGGTCTCGCGGTTCCAGACTGTAGCGCCTAGAACCGCACGGCCACTCCGGCCGGCAGCGTATCTTCAGCCTGGTGTATTTGTGAGATGATTGCGTCAATCCTCATGGCGGTTTTGTGTAATTGGCCTACCGATTCTGGACTGTATGGCCTACGAACGAGAAGGTTTGATCGACCCTTATAGAATTAATGACACCGATATTAGTAGTATCCAATATACCCTTAGTAACAGGTAGCATAAATTACGCTATTTCTTTTACACCAAAAGACTAAAATCCAGTTTTAACAGTAACAGACGAATATAATGACCGTATCTTGCGTCTAAGACGGCGTTAACTCTTGAAGAAGCGCTCGTGACGGAAATACTACACTGGGAACTTCTGTTACTAGGCCACTTGCAGTGACGTCACGCTGCGCTGCTGTCCATCGATCTGAGCCGCTCTGCAAGAGCTGCTACGTCAGAATAGAAGAGTAACCTTCCGTGGCTATATTGATTCTCTGCCACCCCAGCTGGGATCTCTATGACGGCACACAGGACCAGGTAGGAAATCCGTTCGCCAGCTTTCCTTTTCGTACAGAATTTCGCTGTAGCTCTTTACCAAGATTTTTGATCACATCTACTTTACCCAGTTACGTCGACTCCTTATTTTAGGGAAAATTATTAAACGAGCAATAACTCTTGAAGTTAAAGACGAGGTACGTTATTTCTGTAATAGTCCTGCATCAATCTGCGAAATGAAAACTAGCGACCCCATAATTAGCTTCACTCATGACCGCCTTGCACACAACTGTTTGCTACAGGTGACGGTGTTTTGAGAGGAAAAACCTGCAGTAGATATCTTGTTAGAATGGCCCATAGCCGTCATTTACGAAACGTATTGCGGTCTATCCAGACACGATGCCTTTGAAAGTCGGAAAGAGGGGTCCAGGTGGTTCACTATTCCCCACAAGGCTCTTCTGAAAAAGCCAAGTTGTGTGAAGCACCACCGATGAAGATCATTTATTGTGACGCTAGGGTCTATTCATGCTGCATCCACTGGCAGAGTGACTTCACTGGGTACCGGGCTCAGCGAAAGACATGAAGGCGGTACGTATGTAGTAACTGGCTAGTTTGGTACCTGTCATCAGTCGCTGGGGCAGGAAGCGCTGCGCTGGGCCAGCTGGTAGGTACACTGGACGACAGATTAATAGAGAACCGTGCTTTCGAAGATGGGTCGCTGACCAGCTTACAGAGCGGCAGCCGGCGTTTCGGTGTGGCCTCATGGTGGACGCTGTTTGTTGTTGTTGTTGTTGTTGTTGTTGTGGTCTTCAGTCCTGAGACTGGTTTGATGCAGCTCTCCATGCTACTCTATCCTGTGCAAGCTTCTTCATCTCCCAGTACCTACTGTTTAGATACACCAAACATCTGACACAGGAAATGTAACCTTGTGCGTGATATATGTAGTTGAGTACGTAGACCATGTCTTCCCAACAGAAAGTATGGCTCTGTCGAGATGGTATTGTTGATTCTATTGTCCGAAATTAAGGCGATCCAATAGGTGATTTCATCCTACAATCTGACAAGGCTAAGCCACATAGGTCTGTTAGAATAATGTCTTCAGTAATATGTAGTTTTTATCGTTCAGTATTCAAGTCAACATGTAACACCATAGCTGTACTGCTCTACTGATTTATTTTGCCTTTTGTTTTGTTTAATGTTATATCGTTGAGTTTCTGTAAATGTTGTCGGATTGAATCGAAAACACAAAACTGTACGCTCCTTTCTTTGTAAAAACTTTGATGTCTTACAATATGAGTAAGTTATATGTTTTATCTTTGTCATATAATCTCTTTGGTTATCTTTAAAATTAAATAATTTTATTTAAATAATTTTGTGTAGAACTACCAATATATGCAAATGTTCTGTTTTATTTAAAATGTTTGTTTACTGTTACGTAAACTGCTGACCTTCACTTACGGTTCTTAGTTATTTTGTATGTAAAAGGTGTTGTGGTTGCCCTCGGGAACGGAACTGTGTAGCTCGCGCAAATTGTGGTTGGCCTAGGTAGAAGAGGTATAGTATTTAACTGAGAGACTTAACCTGTGACCAGTTCATAATGTTTCAGTGAACTACATTTACAATTTTATGTCAGCTAGGAAAATGTGAAAAGTAATACTGAACCATTGTCCAGTTTATGATTCTACAGTGAATATTAATAGTAATGTTATAAAGACCATTCAGTTTGAATAAGCCCTGAAAGTAATGTGTGTATTGTTATCTGTTATATTTATGAAAACAGTTTGTTCTGCTCTGTCAGCTCCAATCTTACCGTGAACATATGCAGGTGTCAGAGTTCATTGCACTCGCATGTAGCTAAGTATAGGTTGTGTTTGTCCGTTAAAGTTACTCATACTTATTTTCTTGAACAAGAATGTCAATCATTCTCTTGCCTAATTAGGCTGGCGACCGTTTTCCTTATTCTTTTAACAGCGCAGATAGGTAAAATATTGTTTGTTGCTGTTTAAATATTTACATAATTCTGACTTTCACTTTCGATAGCCCACCTCCATTAGGTACAACACGGTCAGCATAACAAAATTCTTCTCAGGGTGTAACACTGCTCTATTGCTTTATACCGTAATTGCTTTAACAAGATAGTTTTATTTCACGACCTGCCTCCAACTTTAAGGTTATTGTATACCTGTAACGGACAGAAGTGTTATAAACATGATGAGCTAAAGTCCACAGTAGAGCTTGTATGGAATGCGCTCAGATGACGTGTTGCCACTCTCAGTACATTAATTTGTTTCCTCTTTCACTTTTTAGATTCACCAGTGCCACAAATGTTACGGCTCGTAGTTATTGTCACTGTCTGCCGAAAAAATACGGCATAGTTGCTTAAGAATTGGACTCTTTATTTTAGAGGAAGGGCTCAAACGTCTTTGGGCTAAGCTAAACTGAGTTTGCTGTCTTCACTTTAAGCCATTGCAGGCGCTTTCATTCTTGGCAACTGACTCCAGTTTCCAATTTCTGATTCTAACGACCGCAGTGACGATAAGCTTAAATCTCGTTTGTACATTGGCTCTGTAATATGCAGCGTGTTTAAGAAAACTGTCACATATTCCTACAGGAGATAGAATTGGTCAAAGCTAGAAGAAAAGTTCCTATAAGTGCGAAAAGCAATACTTGTTGAAGTATGGGCCGTTTTGCTCGAGACGAATAAAAGGTAGTATTCGGCGGTGTAGGTAGGACTCACAAAAAGTATTATAGTACTGTAAATAATCGTAATAGGCCTTATGACGTGTGGGCAGGTGCAAATGCCCAAGCAAACATGGTTGTAAGGCATTTGGATCGCGTTCAGATTTGCGATGGTGCCAAGAGTGTAGGGACTGGACCAACGCGGAGTGGGGTCGCCTGCTCCCCTCAGATGAGACCGGATTCTGCCTGTGTGCTGATTCTGGACGTACCCTCACGTGGCGAGAAGTGGGAACAAGTAATGCACCCAGGAAGGAGGCACAATAATGAATAGCCGTACTGACCTCCAAATCTTAGAGCACGGTCAACGTTAATGTGACACTGTACTGCTTCCCTATGTGTGTGTTTTCAGGGGTGCATCTGGCTCTGATTTCATTTTTATGGATGACCATGCGCGACCGCGTCGAACAGGGCAGGTGGAAGAGCTCTTTGAATGAGAGGATACTCGGCGAATCGACTGGTGTGTCCGTAGCCCCGACTGTAAACCCCATAGAGCACGTGTGGTACGCGTTGGGGAGACGTATTGCAATACGTCATGGAGCACGAACGACCATCCAATTGTCAGCTGCGCTGGTGAAGGAATGGAACTACCTACAAGAATTCCTTACTAGCATTGTGGCCAGCATGGGAGCACGTTACAGAGCATACACTGCCGTCCGTGGCGATCACACACCTTATTAAGAACCATGTATTGCCTTTTGTAATGTCCAGGGGACCATCAAAAATCGCGATGACTTCAATGTAATTACTGTCTTTGAATAAAAGTGTCGTTTCTGATCGTCTCACTGCGTAGGCTGTGTCTTTCAGTTACCTACTGTTGTGTATGCAGCAGTTCTTTCTATGTACGGCCCAAGTTTCTTCGAGCTATGTTACTCAGCAGTGACGCAACATGCTAAAATTACTGTCATACTTAAGCTTTGCACAACAGTGTCTTTTAACATCTAATATAAATGTAAATTTTAGCAGATGGTCCACAGAGTGTAGTATAAATGGAGAATAGCCTTGTGCGGAAGAGAAACGTCGGTGATAAACAATGCACCCAAGAACGGAATGAAAGGTATGAAGGAGTGTGGTGATACTGAAAAATGGTGATAAATAATTTGGGAAATCGGGTGAATAATTACAATACACTGAAACGAATTGAATATAAAGAAATTAATGTGACAGCTTGACAAAAAATTGCGCCAGTTTGATAGGTCACAGGTAAGCATGTAGGAATAGTTAATATGTTAATGAGAGTGGCAGAAGGTAAGTTGCAATAGTTACTGTGATATGAAGAGGACAAGACTAGCATAGAGAGGTGAATCAAACCAGCCGTCGGACTGAAGACTACAATAGCCTGTAAACTATATACGCGTATATTGCTAGCTATTAAAATAGCAACACAACGAGGCGACATGGAAAAAACGACAAACTGTCACGACATGTTCAACAGACTTGGATATGCAGATGAGACACAAAGCAGGTACAACTAACGCCATATACGTTGAGTATATATGAAAAGGCTACGCGACGGTTTTCTCGTTAAAAAAACACGTTTGAAGCTTGGTTGCTTATGAGAAGATCGAGTTACGTCTCATTGAAGGAGGGGAACCGTCTCCCAGCACCTGCCGGAATTGGACGGCACCAGGATCGTGCCCTATCGAGACTGCAGTTTATTAGTCCTCACGTTGGCCACAGTCCTACGACTGTCACATGGATATGAAATCGAGGGGTTCAGGTGGGCTATATTCAATGTCAATCAGAATCACAACGGTCCCACGTGACTGACGCTGCAGACGACAAACATGTTGTTCGCTTGGTCGCCTAGTCATGCCACGCACATCGAACAACGAAATGTGCTTGTTTGTAGCAAAACAAGTATCCAGACAGACAGTGCGGTGACATCTGGAGCACGACAGAGAATCAGCGTGGCGACAACCGACGCCGCAGTAGAAAGAGCCAGGCTCACTGTGGTGCGTTCAACGACAAAGCTGCCCGCCCCCGGTAGCTGAGTGGTCAGCGCGGCAGAATGTCAATTTTAAGGGCCCGGGTTCGATTCCCGGCTGGGTCGGAGATTTCCTTCGCTCAGGGACTGGGTGTTGTGTTGTCCTAATAATCATCATTTTATCCCCGTCGACGCGCAAGTCGCCGAAGTGGCGTCAAATCGAAGGACTTGCACCCGGCGATCGGTCTACACGACGGGTCATTTACATTTACATTTAACGACAACGCTGACCACAGAAGCGACACTGTGTCGTCTCTTCACAGGCGTCTCGATTCTGCATGGAGCCTCACGATGTAGCTGTCCCTGTGGATAAGTTCCTCATTGTCCGTAACAGCTTAGCACCCGATGTAGTGGGTATGGGGCACTAATGGGTCCTTAGTGGTTTTAAGAGCAAGCGGTGTATATTAGTCGCATGTGTTCAAGTAGTATTTAAAACGTAGCTAGAATTTTGGTGTCAGTCTCTACCGGTTGCTGACCTCAGTTGGAAGCAGACGTCCCCTTGGCTTTATACCACTGGAAGAGGGCAGCGCGTAGCCGCGCTGGCTGGGGCCCTCACCCTGTTCCTGTTGTCAGACAACCCGCCGCACCGCCGGCCAATTAACCCCGGCAGCCGGCAGCCGGTAGTGTGTGGGAGGGGGAGCGGGGGCGGAGAGCGGCCCGGCTGATTCACCGACGCGCGCTCCATTACCGTCTCTCTGGGGTGGCCCGCGGCCCACCCACGCCACGCCTACAGGCTAGGCATTCCCCGTCTACCACTGCGCTTTCTCGACGTTCCCCCTGGATGGACGTATAGCTTCATTTCTCTAGCTACCCGGAATGGTTTGGCAAGCGTGGTTACACATAGGGCGCACTATGGAATACAGACGGCCGGGAGATCGAAACGTTACGCTCCCCGTCTTTCCAGTAATTTTAACATACATTGGGTGTCTCACCTAAGAGGTGACTCTTTCGTTATATCTGTTGTTTTGGCAATGTGCAGATGAGGTAGCAGTAACAAAGAACCTCACGGTACAAAATATTACTTGCTCTGTATCTACATCAACATCTACATCTACGAGAGCGTGCAGAAAAGTAATACCTCCAAATTATTTGTGTGAAAACTTTTGAAGCTTCTTAAATAAAGCAAAGGTTATTAACATTTATATTCTTTATTTTTCGTGTACACATATTTGCAGCCCTCTGCCACTACAGGGCTGCGAACTGTAGTGTGTAACATGAAGGTGTGTAACGTAACTATGTCGGTGCGGCAGAAACAGCTTGCTGTAATCCAGTTCCGAATTCGAAGAGTTCGTCCAGACTTGGAGCAGCCTCCCTTTCAGCATGACAATGGCACTCTGTAGACAAGCGACATCTGCACCAGTCCGACGTCTTGGGTTCGCTGTCATCGATCATGCTCCTAACGGTCCCAATTTGGCCTAATCCGATGTTTACCTGTTTCCAGAACTTAAAGAACACCTTCGACGACTTCAATTTGGTAATGATGAAGCGGTACTAGCAGAGGTGAGGTTGTGGCTACGTCAACAAAGTCAAACATTCTACAGTGTCGGTATCAACAAACTGGTCTCTCATTAGGAGAAATGTATTCGTCATCAGGGCCACTACGTTGAGAAATAAATATGTAAACATGAAAAATAAAGATGTAAAATGTTGACAACGTTTCTTTTATTTAAAAAGCTTTAAGAGTTTTCACATGACAAATTCAGGGGCATTTCTTTTCAGCTCGTCCACGTATACTCTCCAAGCCACCTTACGGTGTGAGGTTGAGTGTAATTTGTGTACCAGTTTCATTACCCCCTTTTCCTGTTCCAGTCGCTTGTGTTTCGCGGGAAGAACGATTGCTGACAAGCCTCCACGTGGGCTCGAATCTCTCTAATTTTAACTTCATGGTCTTTTCGTGAGGGGCAGGTAGGAGGAAGCAATATATGGGTTGATTCTTTTCGGAAAGTAATGCTCTCGCAATTTTAACAGAAGAGCGTACCGAGATGCAAAACGCCTCTCTTGCAGCGTCTGCCACTGTAGTTGACTGAGAATCTCCGTGACGCTTTCGCGCTTACTAAGTGAATCTGTAACGAAACGTGTTATCCTTCTTCGGGCTTGGGAGGGGGGGGGGGGAAACAGTTTTTTGGGGGTGGTGCATGTACCTCAGAAGAAAGTGGAAAAATTTTGGCAAGTCCTTTGGCAAGCACTATAGTTCTGTAGTGCACTACGTTTGATAACCTTCTTTCATTAAACTGTGGATTGCAGGTTATTCTCAAATAAAGTTTTTCGAAAGAAGCGAAAAGATGAATAGGGGGGGCACGAGATATTCTTAGGTTACAAAGGAGGGCACCAGATAGGAAAGGTTGGGAACTATTACTGTAGATGTTATTCAACTGCTACCAGGCGCCCATATGTTTCTCCACCGCTGACATATGACTTGGCAGTGAAGTACTATACGATATTGCAGTGCCTGTGTTATTCTGGTTTCGATGTAAAGTTCGTTTGGACATGTATGCACAATAACAGGCACTGTGGCGATTAAAGCAGTTACTAAACATATCAAATTAATTTGCAATTGCGAATAATGACAACCATCAGTTATAAAATGGAATGACGACAACGCATGCATGCATATGCAAAGGAACTTGGCATCGTAATCAGAATAACACAGATACTGCAATATCGTATTTCTCTGCCGATACCGGACAAGCGTCTTTCAAGTACAACGTCTGACCTGTAAGGGAATATACACAATGGCTGTACGAGTCCAGGTCGTAGAAGCATGGCTGACGACATACGGGAGTTTGGGTCTTGCCGTGAGTCGTGCACGGGTAGGCAAATAGCAAGACGACCGCTCCCGTTAAGCGGGAAATCCGGGTTCGAGTCCTCGTCCGGCACAAATTTTCATTGTCGTCATGCCATTCTACAGCTGATGGTTTTCATTATTGGCAACTGCGAACACATTTAATGTATGGCAGTGAAGTGGTGCGTATGTGAAAGCCAGTTGCACGGAACCAGCACAGTAAGATGGGCAGCGTAGAGACGCCATGAGCACACTTTCGGTGAGGTTGCCTGATTTGTTGGTGTGTCAATGTGGACTTTCCAATGTGCCTACAAGGAATAGTGTAACACTCGCAGCCATGTAACACGGCCTAACAACAATGGTCCGAGGAAGACCCTAATACACGGGGACCGGAAACGATTATCACACGTAATCAATAAGAATCGGCTCAAACTGGACGGACTTAGAGCTCTCAGGGAGAGGGAATCCATCACAACCAGGTTTAGAGCGATTATCTGGAAAGTGACAGCATGCAGTGGACATTTGGGGTGGAGCACCTCGCAATAGGTCATTACCCACAGCGGCATTTGAAGATGCACGTCTTCAGCTCTTCAAACAATACAAAAAAATGGATGGAGGCTGACTGGATGCTTGTATTGCTATCCGACGAGTCGGCATTTTGACTGTTTTCAAGTTACGCAAGACATCGAGTACTCTGACGGCCCAGTGAGGTCACAAATGTGGTCTCTCATATTTGGGGAAGGTTTTTCTTCCCATGACTTGTGGCACTCACTCAGACTACAGTGAACTTTATCTAGGAAGTTTATTATCATAATCTCTCTGAACAAACGTTTCTCTTTCTTCTAAATTCTCATGATGAGTACGCATTAAAAATCCTCGTATTTGATGATTGAAACAGTACTCTTCACATTGGCTGCACACATACTTTCCTCGTCTTAACACTCATTTCAGCTACCATACTGCATCCCGGCTGGCTAACTAAATTACACGAACTTAATATCACTGTAAATATGCTCGTAACAGCGGATGAAACGTAGCAAACTACTAGATCTAATCTTCAATAAAGGGCTTAAGCTAGATACGGCGTATCTGAAAAATATCTGGACGCTTTTCTTTAGTTAATTTTCAGGGCTAGAGTCGGTGTTACGCGATTTTAGCGTGATGTCTCCGGTGTGATTAAACTGAGCGAGCGGTTTCTTTGTCAGCGCGCTGGATTCGCATTCGGAAAGACGGCTGTTCAAAACCACATCTGGCCATCCAGATCTAGCTCTTTCGTGACTTCTCTGCATAGCTCCAGGAAAATTCCGGGATGTCTTGTTTGAGAGAGCGTGGCCGATTTTCTTCGCCATCCTTGCATCGTTCTCTAATGACCTCGATACCTGCGGTACGGTGTCAGTTAACTTTTCTGCCTATCTCAGTATCTTTCACCACGTATTCATTGGCGACAGCAATGTCAACTGGAAACGTTGATTTGTTTATCCTTACGAAACAAAAGTGTTGTACCTGGAACTTTATATGTTCGTTCAATGTAACAATATCAAATTAGCGCAGAGTGATGTTCAGCATAACGATATAAGAGGTTTCCAACAACTATGGCAGCATATCTCGAATGAACATCAGAAAACGTGTATCATTGAATAAGATTTGCGGTAAGTAAGGGCCTGTTATTTTACCTTGTACAATTCCAGCTCGTGGTCGTGCGGTAGCGTTCTCGCTTCCCACGCCCGGGTTCCCGGGTTCGATTCCCGGCGGGGTCAGGGATTTTCTCTGCCTTGTGATGACTGATGACCATAGTGCTCAGAACCATTTGAACCACAATTCCAGCTCACAAGTAGGTAGAAAAATGGTGCTGGTAATGTAAGACGAGTGTTTTCCGTCTCTATAGTGAAGGCAGTAGGTGAAGACAACACTACATTCGTCAAAAGCGCAAACTCCAAGAAGTCTGCCACTGCAGTACTGCGGAAGATAATCCATTGACAAAACTGCATGTGTTAGACACATGAATGTGCCAGGGAAAGAAGCCACTACCAAAGACTGTAGCGACCATGTGGTAGCTTGCTTGAGGGCAGCACGTACATAATCTCGTCACAGGACCAGATAGGGTTTGAGAACAGCTGTGGCAAAAATAGATACCAATACAGGTTAGCAATAGTTTATAATGATTTAGAGAAAGAACTTCTGCAACGTTGAAGATAGTGTGTGGCAATGTGGATCAGTGGTCACTTGCACTGACCTGTCTTTAAAACTTGGTATACTCCTAGATCCAGCGAACGACGACTCACATCACTCTCATAATGTCCAGTTTGGCTCTTGAATCGCGGCGGCTGTGGAACTGAGACATTGTTTTGAGGTGTTGTCTTGAGGTGCTACCTAACTGCTATAGGGAGCCGTGTGTTTCATAACACCTGCTTTTGGCGTATTGAGGTCCACTTGGGAACTATTTCTGTGTCGTCAGACCGACACATACAATAGTCCTGGCAGTGAGTGCCCTCTCGTTGGAGCTCAGCCTTAGCTATTTTGTTTTTTGGAAAAAAAGAGCTTTTTCCTCCACCAGCTGACAATTCTATATTTATTCACTACCGGTTTCAGTTACGACAGCTACCTTCACATGAGAAATACGGTACACATCAATGGATCGTAAATATATTTTCGTCACATACGACACAACCAAATGATGACAATGTTTTTGTGATCCATTAATGTATATTGTTTTTCTCCAGTGAAGATGGTTATTATAAATGAAACCGTTCATAATATACAACTCTGTAGCTGATGGTGGCAATATGTTTATTTCAAAATACTAAACAGCCGTAGACAGTCACCTAAGAAAAGTAGTATAAACTGCTAGTTGAGCATCCGGCATTGTCCGGGTATGTATTTTCTGTTAATCCACGATCTCCTCCACCCCTCTCCGTCCATATCCTCCACATCATCGAACCCTCAATGTCTGTCCATCCGCTCCTATCCCTCTCTCTGTCCCTCTTCTCCCACTTCCTCTCTCTGTCTCTCTGCCCATGTGATCCTCCCCGCTCTCTCTGTTCATCTCCTCCCTCCCCCGTCTCTGTCCACGTTACCCCCCCCCCCCCTCTCATCCTAATAGGAGGCTGACGCTGGCCATTCTTAGCCCCACAATGTTTCTTTCTATATCGTAACTAACTTGTGTATCAAATCTGGTTGAAATCGATCGAGAGACTTAGGATGAGCTTCTTATTCATGGCTTTGCCCGCGTCCACACATGTTAAATATGTTTCACATATATATTTCTTACGTATTTGTACACATAATTTACCTGTATCTATAGTGACTGTCTCATTGCAGGTAATTTTCACGCATCTCGATGTTCATGACGTCGTATTTCCTGAACTATTTGCCGCACAATGATACAATTTTGCACATACGTACCCTGTTAAATATGTCTAATGTCTGCGAAATTTGTTGTGAACAAAATAATAAATCAAAATGTCTTGCATGATGCGCCAGTTTTGGACTCATATCAGCATCTGACTTTACACGTTTTGAACTATGTGTCGTACTAATATATGTACACTTGTAGTTACATTGAGCGCAATATGTGAATCCTTTCTTCGAAACGTGTTGCCAACGGTGTTAGTAGCAAAGAAGTAATAAATTTACACGCCCGTCACGGTGCTGCAGTTTTTCACACACCTCAATTTATGTTATGTCATACTTCCTGAAGTATGTGTCGTACAATGATGTAATTGCTGATACATTGAGGGCGTAAGTGAGTACTATCAGCACAATGCGTCGCGAATATGTTTAGTAGTAGAGAAGCAATAAATAAAACGCCGTCCTTCATTCGGTAGTTTTATTACATGCACAGCGAAAGTGTAGTAACCGGCAAACTTTTTTTCCTTTTATCATTTTGTGGCGTTGTCAATGCGAAAAAACGTTTCGTTATCTATAAAGTTCGTTGCAAGTAACTAAGAGCTCTATTTCTCAAATACTCGGTGAATAAAGTCTCGGTATTCGTGCATCGTAGGCTACTTTCTTCTTCATCTCCACCACCACCATTTTGATAGTTAGGTGGTTCTCACCCCCAGCAGCAATTTTTTCCTGACAGTAAGTGACGTGTGTATCAAGTTTGGTTGAAATCCGTCCATTGGTTTCGGAGGAAATGTAGAAAACTCATACTTACATATATATGTACATCCATTTTTATAATATGTGTGGATGTTGCGTCTGAGTCATAGGCAGCTCGGTACCATTATATGTAATCTTTGTCCTGCACCTTCTGGAGGAAACAGCATGAATGAAAATCACTGACGCTATTACTTGCGCAAGTTGTTTCTGACAGGGACGTAACCGCTTCTTCGCCGGTTTCCAACACTCGGTAATCTTGGAACGGTGCATTTTACGAAAAGGCTGACAGCTGCCGAAAGAAATGTCTTCTTCCACTTGATCCAAGAGCACGTCTTCAAATAGTGATGTGCGAACGATTCTGTGTCGAGAATATTGGTTGCTTTTCCCTGTCTGAAACGATCCAGTGACTCGTAAGTTTCTATCCACAACGATAAATTTCTTCCAGTTAGGTTGACGACTGGTGCGAAAATTTCTCTGTACATTCATTCGGCTTCCTGCGGCGTCATATAATACAAGAGGATCTGCAAGTACCAGTAGAAGCGCTGCCCCGTCTTCGACAACGTAAACAGGGATGAAACTCCACCACGGGTATTTCATAGAGGGCTTGAATTTTTTTCTCAATGTCGCACAGAAGACAGCGTCGATGGGGTAGAAAGTATTTCCTGCGAAATATAAGCAATTTACAAACAAGTAACTCGCGTACTTTTTTATCCACGTTGTTGTTAGTTCCTCAGATTTAAGCTATTCTAAGATTAGTAAAATCATAACTTAAAGGATAGGATACTCTGTACCTATATTATTTCTAATGTGTCTATCCTAAATTGATACTAAATAAAAGTTTTAACAAGTGTGCCTATAATTACCAATAGCTAATGGCGTTCTGTGAACAGACTGATTTTGTCACTAGTCCGCCAAAGAGAAGATTCATCCTTAAAAGTAAAAATGTGATGTTAACCTTACAGACTAAATAGCACCCCGCCTCGGCTTCTATACAAATCTACGGTCGCACGACTTGTCTGGCGTAGTGGTGATAAATTATGTACCCAAACGTTCTTCGTGAATCAGTTATTATAATATGATAGCAATAATGTATACATTCAGTTATAAAAATTTCGCATGGCTCAATGGCCTGATGCAGATCTTTCAAATGGACGCCAGTTCGGTGACTTGTGTGTCCCTGACCTACCACAACTATCCATCTGGGGACAGGGACCCACACTTTAATGCGGATCCCGCGTGTTGTTTCTAGCGAATCTCCACATCACCGCGAGGGGAACCATGGGTCAAAAGGCAGAATGAAAAATCTGAATGGAGGAAAATAATGCTTCCTTGGAGAAAACATTCATCGGAATCGTCGATCCTGAATAATTTAAGGTCATTCCATCAAGTGCGCGAGACTCATGTGTCTGTCATGTCTTCCTATGGTTGTAACTGCTTATGAAACGCTGCCTATCCATTTGCTTGTCTCGTTCTTTTACTGACTGAAATGAACTCGCCTAGTAGCAAATATTTTGGAACACATTCGTGTTTATAATTTTTGTACCAAAAAATTGTTATCTGCCAGCTTTTACCTATCCTTCTTATAGCTGAGCAAGGGTACATGAGCCAAAAGTACTTCATAAATTGGACCTTGTTCTAAAACACCCGCTTTCGGAAAACTATGAATTCCTGACGACGTACAGGTGGTTCTGTTTCAGTTCCGCTGCTTATAATCCTAAGAAGATGACGGAAATAAGAGATGGAACTTAAACAGTGTCGAGTGGGGGCAGTTGAAAAAGGTAGAAGCGTGAAGGTACAGAAAAAAAGGGATTTGTTGAGATTTACGATCGAAAAATTGCTGAGAACTATCTGCCCAACAAAGAACACAACGAACTGTGTGAACATGTCCTAGTTCTCTGATGGTTGTATTTATAATCTTAAAATACGTGTTAACAATTGTGATGATTCTTGTTGAATAATCGAACATTCTGCTGGTTGGTCGCTTCGTTCTCGCACGGTATTTCTACAGCGCGAATCGCTGTCTTGTTCAGATGCTCCTTGAGACTGTCTGAGGAGTACTTGAAGAAGGCAGCGAGTCACGCCTTCGAAATATCGTGCGAGAACGACACGAACAATCGGGAAGAGACCTGATCATTCACTATATCAACAAATCGCCGGCATAACGTGAAGAACTGCGTAATGAACCATTTTTGATTGAACGATCAGCAGTTCATTGTCAACAAGCGATTAGGGAAGCTGCGGAACCTGCAGTGTATCTTGTAGCAGACGAGCTGCGATTAGCGTGGCCTCAGGAGTATGAAGACGCTTTAGAATTATAATTGAAACTTTACAACGTTTGAAACTATTTGTAGTTGTGTACTTACTTTTTCGAGATATTTCTCATTTTTACTAACCTCCAGTGCACCGCAGACAGCCCACACATAAACAAGAGAGTGTCGCATCACAGGGGTAGAAAAGTATGTGGGGTAGTTTATGGCGCCACGCACGGCTGTGGGGCGAATTCCTTGCTCACCCTCGGCTGCAGGGGGAGGCCGTCCCGCTAAATCACCGGTCATTACCACCCCAACACCAGCAGGAATTGTTGTGACACCCTCCTTCTTACGTCATCCCGCAGAAACAGATGTACACTGAATCGTCCCAGCCTCCGCGGGGCGCCACTGCGGATCTGGCGATATGAAGAAGGCCAGGCGGGGCGCAGCTGTTTGTATGCCAGCAGTGGAAGGTACGTGGCAGGGGGCGGCGGCTGTTAGCTTTCATTGCTCCATACGTTCCATTCGTTGTGAGTCGTGTGAACTGCTTATAAATCTTAGAAGAAGCTGTAACTGCACTAGTTTATTTTCAAGGGTTTATTATATGCACGGTGAACTAGAACTCCAACGACAAAATTTTGGTGGCTTTCCAGGGATATTCTTTGAGTATTTCGTTATAAGAGATGCGTAGTCTCCGGTGGCTCATAATAAAGTAATTATAAGGTACTCGGTTCAAATGGTTCAAATGGCTCTGAGCACTATGGGACTCAACTGCTGAGGTCATTAGTCCCCTAGAACTTAGAACTAGTTAAACCTAACTAACCTAAGGACACCACAAACATCCATGCCCGAGGCAGGATTCGAACCTGCGACCGTAGCGGTCTTGCGGTTCCAGACTGCAGCGCCTTTAACCGCACGGCCACTTCGGCCGGCAAGGTACTCGTTTTGTTACCATTATTACGTTTGTTTATGTGAAAATACCTTCACACCTCTGTCGAAGCGTGTAATATGCAATCACAAAAACATGCAACATAAAACATGGAATTATGCAACAACCCTCAGTATCGTGCTATGGTTGCCGTAGCTCAGGGAACAGCTCAGCATGGCGTCGTTGTGGCGATCACACTACTGCCAGTGAGTACATACGTGAAGTGGATATCGGACAACGTTTCCACCAGTAAAACTATACATATTGCTAGAATGAGATTTTCACTCTGCAGCGGAGTGTGTGCTGATATGAAACTTCCTGGCAGCTTAAAACTGTGTGCCGGACTGAGACTCGAACTCGGGACCTTTGCCTTTCGCGGGCAAGTGCTCTACCAACTGAGCTACCCAAGCACGACTGACGACCCGTCCTCACAGCTGTAATTCAGCCAGTACCTCGTCTCATACCTTCCAAACTTCACAGAAGAAGTTCTGGCGGAATTAGAGCTGTGAGGACGGGTCGTGAGTCGTGCTTGGGTAGCTCAGTTGGTAGAGCACTTGCCCGCGAAAGGCAAAGGTCTCGAGTTGAGAAGCTCTTGTATGAAGTCTGGAAGGTAGGAGACGAGGTACTGGCGGAATTAAAGCTGTGAGGACGGGTCGTGAGTCGTGCTTAGGTAGCTCAGTTAGTAGAGCACTTGCCCGCGAAAGGCAAAGGTCCCGAGTTCGAGTCTCGGTCCGGCACACAGTTTTAATTTGCCAGGAAGTTTCATATCCATATTGCTGTGTATCACTGTTAATGTACAACTAAGACTAAAGGGCAACGAAGTCGGGACAGAACCGAGAAACGCTGAACTAAAGCTTGAGGGTCTTGTCTAACAATGACCACAGTGTGCTTGCATCTATACGGATGGCTCTAAAACTCAGGCAGGTGTGAGATGCGCCTCCTTCAGCCCCTGTAGCGGTACATACCAAATACTTGGACAGTCGCCTGAATCGTCCATCTATACGGCTGGGTTACTGTCACTAGGGAGGCTATTTATCATGGCAAGCAGACTATCGGCTGGTATTGATCCTCAGGGACTCGCAAAGTTTGTTGCAGAAACTACGGTATCCGGCGTTTGATAAACAAGGTAACAGATATGCCTTGGAAGGCATAATAGACGCACGACGTTGAGCATTGGCGTCTGCTTGCTTTGGATCAAAGCGCATCAAGGCTTTTTCGGTAATGAAACTACTGACCGCTTCACTAAGAGGAACATTAAGAAAGGGCAGTTCAGCCCAGTACCAGTCCCTTATACGGATTTCAACTCGACGGCCAGGAAAGCTGCTTATTATAACTGAAAATGTGGCTGTCATGTATCCCAGCACTATAAAGGCGGAAACCTGGCAGCCGTACAACGTGAAGCTTAGTAGACCTCATGTTAGTTCTCACATCCGCTATAGTCTGGGCTCGATGTTACCTCCTGCCCCCCCCTCCCCCCCCCCCATATCAGTTGAAAAATCATCGCTTCTGGACACTGTGATAAGAACAAAACGGCGGTGCCAGATCTGAACCACGTCATATCGGCGTATACCAAGTCCTCGGCCGCACAGGTGATCTTGTATACAAGTGTAACTACTTAACTTCCACGGTTCGGTAAACGTAAGTATTATTGGCTCACGAACTATTTATAAGACGCTGGCATGCAGCTTTGACGAATAATCTGCATGGACCGTGTCCTCCCATGGAACGAGCCTGGTTCGAAAACTGGGACGTTTGTTTAGCTTTCTACTTTGCATAAAGAACTTCTCTGACCAGTTCTCAGTTACAAGTCGCTGTGGATATCATTCTCCTTTGGAAAGGCTCATTTCGAAACCTGGGTCGTAATGTCTTCTAATTTATGTAAGGAACTTATCTTTGTTCTTCACGCTCTTATCACTGTTATAATGTGAAAATCGCGCTGATGTTAATTTGGTACTGTTGTAACTTCTGCTGGCTGTACGTTGTTCGTCTCTTAGTGTTTTTCTTTTACAGCAAGACCTTATTTTTGTAAATCGAATTCTTTTTATTGTCGTACGTGGCTGTTGCAGTTACGTTAATATGGCTCTTTTATACAGGCTTTGTTGCCAAAACTCAAACATAAATTTAAAGAAAAGCTTGAGGGCAAAGAGAAAACTCTGAATTACTGTAGCCAACAGCAAGCAGCGCGAGTGAATGAGACTAATTTGTTTATAAACAAGACACACAGCGAATACCAACGATATTTGCACAGTTGTGCAGGTATTTTCAGTGCAGTACAGACACGAAGTTAAATGGAGGTAAGAAATCAAACGAAACTCATTTACTCTGCAACGAGCCACGGGAGACCACGTGTCCCTTACACCAATATATTCGAAAACCACCCCTGGAAAAATCCCTGGCACTTCGGCGGCGCAGTTCTGGTGTCGCTTCTAAGTGTCGCAGGCGCATTTTCTCTGATGTTTCGGCAGATATTTACAATTTCGCTTTTGCGACATTTAACTGGAGTCAGCCCTGACAAATGCTGCTATAAACGTCTTTCATGCGACGCCCACTGTCGACGGGAAGTGTCAGTTTGTTTCTCGTTGCAGACAAAATGATTTTGAAAGCCGAACGATACGTGCTCACTCAGCAGAGCGGTCTAGAGCTAACGTAGCACTCTATATGTTTTATCGATATGCTTTAAGAGGACCAGAAAAAGCAACCAGTACTCCAGCAGTGACTGAGCAGCGCTGCCGCACGGCGGTAGCAGCCTGCACGGACCAGGGCGGTGCTGCCGCTGCTGGGCTACTGGTTGTTCGTGTCCTGCTGCCCCCGATAGTACATGTCGATGAAACATATACTACTCTGTCGAATGGGCACGTATCATTCCGCTTTCAAAATAATTTTGTTTGCAATGGAAAACAAATCGACGCTTTCCGTCGCCACTGGGGCCGCGCCAGAGACTTGAAGAGCAGCAATTCTTTGGGCTGACTTCAGCTGCACATTTCAAAAATGAAATTATTTAGGACAGCTAAATATCTTGAAAACGATGCATCCTACGAAAAAATTGTTCTAGGTGAAAAGTTTATAATAGTAAAGGGAACATCTGTCTGTGGTACAAATGGCCACCTCCTAAGAACCCTTCCTGCATGGGCGGCATCAGCAATTGTTAACACATCTCCTATAATTGTACCATTTCTTCTATCTGTTTTCCAATATTCCTTTCCTCGACGATGGTGTGAAGAACTTCCTCATATCCAATCTTACGATTCCACTTAATGTATACCATCCTTCTGCATCACCTCAAAAGCTTAGAGTCTCTCGAAAGTTCCCGGAACATTAAAACTGTGTACTAGGACACGACTCGAAAACGGAATGTTGCAGTTCGCAGACACTGCTCTTACCGAATAAGTTACCCAGGCAGCGACCTCACAGCTGTGCTTCTGGCAGTACTTTTGTTCTGATTTCCAAACGTCTCAGAAAGTTTCCTGTATACCTTGGGGGGCTAGCATTCCTGGAAGATAGGATTCTCTTCTTCTTTTGTTTTCCCAGTGTTCATGATTCACTTTCACACATCGCTCTGCTACAGACTTACATTATAAAAAATTTCTGTTTCAGATCACGATTCTTCTGGTGACGTATGCTCTATCTAATTGGTCGTGCTACAGGTCTTATGGACGTGGTGTCTAAAAGAAGAATATTCAATGTTCCATGATGACAGGTGTGTACCAACATTCGCGGGAAAAATACTTCCCAAAATTCCCTGCAGGAAGCAGCGCATTGGCTAAATGGTTCAAATGGCTCTGAGCACTATGGGACTTAACATCTGAGGTCATCAGTCCCCTAGAACTTAGAACTACTTAAAGCTAACTAACCTAAGGACATCACACACATCCATGCCCGAGGCAGGATTTGAACCTGCGACCGTAGCAGTCACGCGGTTCCGGACTGAAGCGCCTAGAACCGCTCGGCCACCAGCGGCCGGCAAGCAGCACATTCCCCAGAGGATTGTTACTAACGGGAGAAGGGAGTTGACCAATGAAACTAGTTGCATTCTGACTGCCGAGGCTGACTGACTGAAAGGCCAGAACATCGACACATTTTCGGAGGTCGCCGGCCGAAGTGGCCGTGCGGTTCTAGGCGCTGCAGTCTGGAACCACGAGACCGCTACGGTCGCAGGTTCGAATCCTGCCTCGGGCATGCATGTGTGTGATGTCCTTAGGTTAGTTAGGTTTAACTAGTTCTAAGTTCTAGGGGACTAATGACCTTAGAAGTTGAGTCCCATAGTGCTCAGAACCATTTGAACCATTTTTTTTTTCGGAGGTCGTTGATCGTTCGCAAAGCCTGGCCGTCCGCGGGCTTCTCCTCAGGCTGTAAGAAGCCTTGAGGATGAGGTGATGTTTAAAAGTCTTACTTATTTCAAGTCTCTTTAGCGATTCGTAGCTACCCATAATGTTATTAAGCCAGTACGGAAAGAGTAAATGTGTTCCCGTGTGCGGGTGATGAATTCTGATAAGCCACAGTCTTTTTTTTTCGTACTAATATTGTATGTGATTGGGAGGTAGAGACAGGGTCTCTTATCAGATGATGAAGCCATTAGCTAGCTGGAAGTGCTCTTTATTGAATATTTCATTCGTTTCCATGAAAATGTCCATTCCTTTGTTTCCTTGGTGTGACTTTTGATTTATTGGCCCCGAGCTGTCATCCTGTTTTGTCCTAGCGGAGGTTGTGGACAAAATGCAAGGAAGCCAGCCACGGAAGATCTGAGAACGTAGCGAAGGAATGTTTCAGCAGTTCAGATTTTTTAATGTTTGCTCTCAGATGTTTGTGGACAGCACTACACTGTCAAGACACAGATCCGGATATCGCGTATGTTCTTATCGTCATTTTTTTTCTAGATAGCTGTACTATCTAACGTAATTTAGAGTGCTTAGAATGATGAGACTCTGGGATTCATTTAGCATCGTCACGTAAAAGTATTTATTTCAAAACCGTTGGTTTACGGTCACTTCACTGGTCCCGGCGAATATGTGTCCCTACGTAAACTGAGTAATTTTCTGAGAAGTGTTAGGATTTAGCAAGTCAGACATTCGTGAGTCTGGATCACAACATCGGCATATAAAATGAGGTAGAAGTATGAAATTCAGTCACATACGTAATCTCATATTTTCTCAGGTATTTTGAGCATATAATTTGTAGGTGATTATAAACGCAACACGTAAAGAAAAAGATCCTCCCGTTCTCTTACGACTAAGAAACAATAAAATAAACTTCCGATGTACTATTGACTATTTATATACCACGTAAGAGATGGGATACATTATTTATTCAAACTATAATACGTTCTATTAAAACAAAATTTGAAGTTACAACAGTAATCTTAAAAGTGAATTAAGAAACAGGAAAAGTGACAAAATCAGTTTATTTTCGAACTATTACATTAAAAATTCAATTTTGTGATTTCTCTTGACTCAAAACATGTTTTTATTCGCACTCTGATATAATTTAAAACAATTGAATGTTTAAGTATTGGTCATCGCTCCGGCACTATAACCTCGGTCGGAACAAGGGTATCGGAATTATTTTAAGTCCGCAGCTCGTGGTCGTGCGGTAGCGTTCTCGCTTCCCACGCCTGGATTCCCGGCTTCGATTCCCGGCGGGGTCAGGGATTTTCTCTGCCTCGTGATGACTGGGTGTTGTGTGATGTTCTTAGGTTAGCTAGGTTTAAGTAGTTCTAAGTTCTAGGGGACTGATGACCATAGATGTTAAGTCCCATAGTGCTGAGAGCCATTTGAACCAATTATTTTAAATTTGTTTCTGGAAAAATGTATACATTTACCCTGCGTATATTAGACTTTTATTAGTGAAAACTGTACTGAAATCCTTAAAATAATTCTCCACATTAGCCTTCACATATAGAGAGAAAAACGCTCTGGGTATTTTAAAATATAGTACGAAAAGAAGAAAATGTTCACAGATATACAGATCATGCTAACAGAAATTTCGTGTCGCTTAATGGCGTGGTGCAAGTGTTTAAACTGCATGCCACTTCGGCGACTTGCATGTTCCTAACCTACCCCAGTTACCCAACCACGGAAATGGAACATACTGTTAACCGAGTAATATGAACTACGTGTTGTTTCTGGTAAAAATCCACATCATTGAGAGACAAAAGACAGCTTAGAAGGCTGTGTGAGAAATATGTGGTCCGACTGGAATCTACAGTCGGGATCTTTGGGTTTCCGGCAAGAAATTTTCCACTGGACCACCAGGCCCAACATAGATTCTGGTCAAGTTTCGCTCCTCTCTCGGCGTATAACAGTTGTTTAGTGCTGCTTCCGCCAGATATCGGCTCTCCCCTAGCTTATCAGCACGTCGGTCCCATTATTGCAACGAGATGTCACACCAAACACCAATTATAAGCGAAGCACGTTATGGTAGATATATTACACTTCTGTCATTACTATAATTATAAATTCCATACATAAACTGTCCTTGTGAATGAGTCTACTGAGTAGTGAGCACCGCATCAAAATTCGTACACTAGTTAAAGAGATTAGCCTGAACATACAAACCGAAACTACGGAAGGGGATTGTACTTTACAGTGATTTGACCAATAGTTGTGGGTTACCGCATATCAAATCTATCACTTTTGGACGGGCTAACACTGTTCCGTTCATCGTGAGCGATAATGGTTTGAGTAAAACCTCGTGAAACAAAATTGTTGTGCAGTACAACATACACTCCTGGAAATTGAAATAAGAACACCGTGAATTCATTGTCCCAGGAAGGGGAAACTTTATTGACACATTCCTGGGGTCGGATACATCACATGATCACACTGACAGAACCACAGGCACATAGACACAGGCAACAGAGCATGCACAATGTCGGCACTAGTACAGTGTATATCCACCTTTCGCAGCAATGCAGGCTGCTATTCTCCCATGGAGACGATCGTAGAGATGCTGGATGTAGTCCTGTGGAACGGCTTACCATGCCATTTCCACCTGGCGCCTCAGTTGGACCAGCGTTCGTGCTGGACGTGCAGACCGCGTGAGACGACGCTTCATCCAGTCCCAAACATGCTCAATGGGGGACAGATCCGGAGATCTTGCTGGCCAGGGTAGTTGACTTACACCTTCTAGAGCACGTTGGGTGGCACGGGATACATGCGGACGTGCATTGTCCTGTTGGAACAGCAAGTTCCCTTGCCGGTCTAGGAATGGTAGAACGATTGGTTCGATGACGGTTTGGATGTACCGTGCACTATTCAGTGTCCCCTCGACGATCACCAGTGGTGTACGGCCAGTGTAGGAGATCGCTCCCCACACCATGATGCCGGGTGTTGGCCCTGTGTGCCTCGGTCGTATGCAGTCCTGATTGTGGCGCTCACCTGCACGGCGCCAAACACGCATACGACCATCACTGGCATCAAGGCCGAAGAGACTCTCATCGCTGAAGACGACACGTCTCCATTCGTCCCTCCATTCACGCCTGTCGCGACACCACTGGAGGCGGGCTGCACGATGTTGGGACGTGAGCGGAAGACGGCCTAACGGTGTGCGGGACCGTAGCCCAACTTCATGGAGACGGTTGCGAATGGTCCTCGCCGATACCCCAGGAGCAACAGTGTCCCTAATTTGCTGGGAAGTGGCGGTGCGGTCCCCTACGGCACTGCGTAGGATCCTACGGTCTTGGCGTGCATCCGCGCGTCGCTGCGGTCCGGTCCCAGGTCGACGGGCACGTGCACCTTCCGCCGACCACTGGCGACAACATCGATGTACTGTGGAGACCTCACGCCCCACGTGTTGAGCAATTCGGCGGTACGTCCACCCGGCCTCCCGCATGCCCACTATACGCCCTCGCTCAAAGTCCGTCAACTGCACATACGGTTCACGTCCACGCTGTCGCGGCATGCTACCAGTGTTAAAGACTGCGATGGAGCTCCGTATGCCACGGCAAACTGGCTGACACTGACGGCGGCGGTGCACAAATGCTGCGCAGCTAGCGCCATTCGACGGCCAACACCGCGGTTCCTGGTGTGTCCGCTGTGCCGTGCGTGTGATCATTGCTTGTACAGCCCTCTCGCAGTGTCCGGAGCAAGTATGGTGGGTCTGACACACCGGTGTCAATGTGTTCTTTTTTCCATTTCCAGGAGTGTATAACGCCCGGCAAGACGATTTTTATGTGCTACAATTTTCACGTCTAGTGTGCAAGAAAACGGTCTGGGACTCGAATCAGGTCGCTTTCTTTCATAGCTGGAGCTCGATTTTGAACGCATGTGCTGTACGGGTTGAAACAAAGCTTATATCTGCCGCTGTTTCTACACTCACAGTCTCTACAGTAACCAAGACGTGGCAATCTCTGATCTAACACAGTCTCCACAGCGCATTTTAGTGCATAGTTTTATCCTCTCCCTCCCTTCCTCCTTCCCTCTCCCTCCCTCCCTCCCCCCTCTCTCTCTCTTCCTCTTTCTCTTATGTAATATATATACATTCTTTCTCTCACATGTCTCTCTCTCTCTCTCTCTCTCTCTCTCTCTCTCTCTCTCTCTCTCTCTCTCTCTCACACACACACAAACACACACAGCACACACAACATATCATTTGTGTGTGTGATAGTGTAACGTCATTACAGGAATATGTTAAAATAGGTACAATCCACCGCATCCGACCGAGGTTTCCGGGAGGATGCCCTTTGTTACCAAGCAGATTCCAAATTTGGCTAAAGAGCCTCTAGTCCCTCCTGTCCTTACGGGAAGGATACTAATAAAATGAAGAAAGTTTTTCTCTTGGAATGGAGTAAAAGGCTGTTCTTTGTTCATTCACGACTGAATCTTTGCTACCGGGTGTGCCAGTGGCGAGTAGTTAGCAGAGTGGCGCATCAATTACTAACACATGTAGGGAGGAAAGAGCTACTGCTTGTTTCGTCCCTGCCGGATATACCAAGCAGAAACTAATTTTCGAAGTTACAGTGCGAGCAGAAGGGCTTGTCGGAGATAAGAGTATTAAGTGCGTTACATATACGTAGTCATCGGTACATCTGAACTTTTCGCAAAGTACAGATTTGTTATTATAATTCTGTTTCAAAGCTTCATAGAGTGAGATTTTTCAAGTAATTCGAAGGTCATTACGTCCACAGTCAGAAGACTTTCACAATGCGTGATTTACAGTGCAACCGATAGGTTGAACATGTTCTGCTATAAACTGTGAATGGATACAACAATTATTTTAATATTTAATTTACTTTGAGATAATAGTAACTTAACAATCATTGTTACAGAAACCGTCTTAAGTTGCATAGGAAATTATACTTATTTATCGATAAATAGTTATCAGCCGGCTTGTCCATTATCAAATCATCCGTTTACACAAGGCTTGCATTACAACCAAATGTACAGGTAAATTATTGGCCGCAAAACATACACTGAAGCGTCAAAGAAACTGGTATAGACGCGAGTATTCAAATACAGAGATATGTAAACAGGCAGAATACGGCGCTGCGGTCGGCAACGACTTTAGAAGACAACATGTGTCTGGCGCAGTTGTTAGATTGGTTATTGCTGCTACAATAGCAGGTTATGAAGATGTGAGTGAGTTTGAACAGGGTATTATAGTCGGCGCACAAGCGACGAGACGTAGCAAAAAAAAAAAAAAAAAAAAAAAAAAATTCAAATGTGTGTGAAATCTTATGAGACCTAACTGCTAAGGTCATCAGTCCCTAAGCTTACACACTACACAACCTAAGTTATCCTAAGGACAAACACACACATCCATGCCCGAGGGAGGACGCGAACCTCCGCCGGGACCAACCGCACAGTCCATGACTGCAGCGACCTAGACCGCTCGGCTAATACCGCGTGGCGAGACACAGCATCTCCAAGGTAGCGATGAAGTCGGGATTTTCCCATGCGACCATGCCGCAATTTTTCCGTGAATATTAGGAATCCGGTAAAACATAAAATCTCCGACATCGCTGCGGCCAGAAAATGATGCTGCAAGAATAAGTCCAACGACGACTGAAGAAAATCGTTCAACGCGATAGATTTCATTGCTGGGCCATCAACAACTGTCAGCGTGCGAACCATTCAACAAAACGTCGTCAATATGGAGTTTCGGAGTCGAAGGCCCACTCGAGTGCCCTGCACGACATAAGACTTTACTCTTCGCCTGGCCGGTCAACTCCGGCATTGGACTGTTTATAATTGGAAACATGTTGCCTGGTAGGACGAGTCTCGTTTCAAATTGTATCGAGCGGATATGGACGAGTATGGAGACAACCTCATGAATCCATAGACCATGCATGTCAGCAGGGGACTGTTCAAGCCGGAGGGGGCTCTGTGATGGTGTGGGGCGTGTGCAGTTGGAGTGACATGGGGCCCCTGGCTCGTCTAGATACGACTCTGGTAGGTGACACGTATGTAAGCATCCTTTGTGATCATCTGCATCCATACGTGTCCATTGTACATTCCGACAAACTTGGGCAATTCCAGCAGGACAATGTGACACCCCACATGTCCAGAATTTGTATAGAGTTCAAACACTTCCGACGGCCACTAAACTCCCCAGACATAAACATTATTGAGGATATCTGGGATGTCTTGCAACATGTTGTTCAGAAGAGACCTCCGACCTCTCGTACTCTTACGACCTACGGACAGCCCTGCAGGATTCATGGTGTCAATTCCCTACTGCTCTACTTCAGACATTAGTCGAGTCCATGTGACGTCGTGTTGCGGCACTTCTGCGTGCTCGGGGGGCCCTACACGAAATTAGGCAGGTGTACCAGTTTCTTTGGCTCTTCAGTGCGTAAGTGTGGCAATATACGAGGGGCGTTCAGAAAGTAAGCTCCGATCGGTCGCGAAATGGAAACGACTATGAAAATCCGATAAAGCTTTGCACAGATGTGTTGGGTAGTGTCTCTAGTATAACTCCAGTTAGCATCACGTCGCTCTTCTCATTTCTGAGCTCGCAGTGAGTGCGTGAAAATGTCTAGAAAATAGTGTCTGCCGCCAAGTACGAGGGCCTGGTGAGAAATTTCGCCTAAAGCTATGCAGCTAACATTACATAACTGTCGTGCTGTTTCGTCTTCACGACAATTCTCAGCCGCATTCTGCAGGGGCAATGAAGATGCTCCTATATCGTTTTCAAATGGAAATGTTAGATTACCCACAATACAGTCCGCAATTGTCTCCTCCTGAGTTTCATCTCTGGTCACATGAACCGCTGTCTTTGAAGACAACATTTTGACACAGACAACGAGGTGTAGGCCAGCGTGGAGAATGGGCGGAAAGCACTGGCGGCTGCCTTCTATGATGAGGCTATTGAAAAGTTGGTACAACGCTATGACAAAAGTCTAAGTCAGAACGGCGACTACGTAGAGAAGTAGCTGAAAGGTGTAGCTAATTGTTACAAGTAAAACATTTCTGATGTTCACTGTGGTTTCAATTTAGCAATCAATCGGAGCTTACTTTCTGAACAGGCCTCGTACAATGTGATGCCCATCCATGAGCATCTCTATTGTATATTACCATGCTTATATATTTTGTGGTCAGTAACATAAACGCACGTCTGGTTGTAATGCAAGACTTACGTACACTTATGATCTGATAATGGTCAAGCCGCCCGAAACTACCCATCAATAAGTAAGTAAAACTTCCTACGCAGCTTAAGACGGTTCCTCTAATAGTTAATGTAATCATATAGGAGTTGCAGATCTGTTTCAAGCACAGCATTCTGGAGATAGATAATAGTAACTTACAAGTAATAAAAACCTACCAGTGAATTCCCCATCACCGATTCTTTAAAGAATCTAACTTCCTTGTACAGAAGGTCGTATGTTCTTAACTGTATGTCGCACAGTGATAGAGTTTGGCAGGGACATTCAGGGACATAGGTGACATTGTCTGAAAAATTTGTTACAAATAAAGTCAGTAGTGAAGAAGTAATAAAACGCCATATCTGATGCTCCAGTTTTACTGCATGAAGAGCAGAAGTGAAGTAAGCGATAAAATTTTTAATTTCATTATTTTGTGGCGAGTGAAAGCTAGGAAAAGTTTCGAAAAGGTTTGAAATGGTGTGTTAAGTTTTCTCGAAGATGTTAAGTTTTCTCGTACTCAAATGCTTGATGAATAAAGCCTAGGTAATTTGCCTTTCGTTACAGTACCTCAAAACATGCACACAGCTTCCAACTATAATGATTCCCTTAATGTGCTAAGCCTTTAACTTAAGATTGTACATAATAATAAGTAGATAATGATAGCATTTTAAATTTTTAAACTTGGTCAATAATTGTATGAAATATGGATAGTAAGGTAACTGTTGCCCCTGGCAGCTGTTATATAGGCACTCTGCAACTGGCACTGTGCAACGCTCACCGTTTTCGCCGTTACGCTATTGTCAACAATGGATCGACTACCGTATTAAGAGGTAGAAGGAACGTCAAGTCTTGTCGTCCAATCGATGGCGAGGTGAATCGAGATTGAACTCATGCTAGGATTGTGAAAGGATTCGAATAAGCCGGACGTTTCGTTTTCAGAGTTGCCGTCTCGGCACATCCCTAAAGCTATTTAGGGAAGTCACCGACAGCGAAAATTAGTTTGGCTGAACAGGGGGTTGAGCCGCGCCCTCTCGAATGCGACAACTCGTGACAGGGTGAATGACTGAAAGAAGTTCTGCATTTCAATTTACATTGTCGCGTTTGTCCTTTCACGTGCTGCTTTGAAAATACACTGCTGGCCACCGTAAATGCAACACCCTGAAGGAAGCATCCGAATCAAGTGAAATTTACACCATGGGTTTGCAGCGATGAGATATGCAACTGATTAGAATTTCAGCGCAGACGCACATCACACGCGCCTGTGGCGCCACCTCATAGCGCCATTTAAGGCTTGGCGATTTCGACGAGTGTACGTTCGGCACGTGTGTTTACCTTGTGGTTGTAAAACAAGACGATCAGTTATGCCTCGTAGACAACAGCGAACATCGTTTGATCAAGTATCCGAGTTCGACAGAGGAAGGATAGTGGCTTACCTAGATTGTGGATTATCATACAGAGAAATCGCTAGTCGTGTTGGACGAAACCAAACAACTGTAATGCGGATATGTGACCGTTGGATGCAGGAGGGTACGACGGACCGACGTGGTCGATCGCATTCACCTCGGTGCACCACGTCACGTACTGATAGGCAAATTGTGCGCATGGCAGTGACGGATCGCTCAGTGATATCCCGAACCACAGCACAGCACATTGCGTCTGAAACGCATCATCCAGTGTCTGCGCGTACCATTCGACGCCGTTTACAGCAGAGTGGTCTGTCCGCAAGACGTCCATTGCTTCGTCTACCATTGACGCAGAACCACAGACGTCTCCGTCGCCAATGGTGTGATGACAGACGGATGTGGACGGCAGAATGGAATGATGTTGTCTTTACTGACGAGGCACGCTTCTGTCTACAGCACCACGATGGTCGGATTCGAATGTGGAGACACCGTGGAGAGAGGATGCTGGACAGCTGCATTATGCACCGCCACACTGGTCTTGCACCGGGTATTATGGTATGGGGCGGTATTGGATATTACTCTCGCACGCCTCTAGTACGCATTGCCGGTACTTTAAACAGCCGGCACTACATATCCGAGGTGCTGGAGCCAGTTGTCCTTCCTTACCTTCAGGGCTCGGCCACAGCCATATTTCAACAGGATAATGCGCGACCACACGTGGCACGCATTGTCCAAAGGTTCTTCGTCAATAACCAGATTGAATTGCTTCCCTGGCCGGCTCGCTCTCCGGATCTTTCGCTGATAGAAAACATGTGGTCCATGGTTGCTCAACGAGTGACCCAGATTACATCCCCAGCTGCCACACCAGATGATCTTTGGCAACGTGTAGAAGCTGCTTGGGCTGCTGTACCCCAGGAACACATCCAACGTCTCTTTGACTCAATGCCGAGACGTGTGGCAGCGGTGATCTCCAACAATGGCGGCTACTCTGGCTACTGATTGTGGCAGGAACCACATGTCACAGACGTCTGTAAACGTAATCATTTTATACTTCGTCAACATGTTATCTACAAAACAAATTTTGTTGTGCTACCTCTTGTCTTTCTTGGTGTTGCATTTACGGTGGCCAGCAGTGTATAACGACATCTGAAAAAAAATCAGTATGCCACCAATTATGAGAACTGTTATGAAACAGAAATCTGTACATATGTAAGGCCCACAATGTGTAGTAATCATATGGCTTGAACCATCAGTTTGAAAACATAAAGCGACTTAATTAATTTTTTGTTAGTTACCAGGTACAAAACTGCAGGTACTACCATAGTACGCCACTACACGAAAACAAAATAGCGTAGCCAACTTATAAAATGGAGTATTTTGCGGTAATTTGTTTTCTAAATTTGCAGTGGTACAATGCTGGAAAATGCATGCTGCATTGTCGGACGTAAACGATAATAAATCACAATCACACGACACATTGGCTACGTAGCGAAGGCGCTTCCAGTCTCAATGTTGAAAAACGAAGTGATAAAATGTCATTGTGAAGAATCTCCAGAAATGTGGAGGCCTGGTGCTCGAAGACCGCCGTGCTAAGATTGACACAATAGCCATAAAAACTAAATTCAGTCTGGTTGAGTTTTCAACAACTTGCACAACATATCAACCAAGACAAACAGCGCTGACCGCTTTTTCCCGCTATCGTTCAAACCGATTCAAGAAACCGCTGAACATCTACATCTCCATCATACTCCCCAAACCACCTAACAGTGTGTATCGGAGGGTTATTCTGGTACCACTAACTGTTTCTCCCGTTCCTGTATCGCTCGCGAACAGCGAGTGGGAAGAACGTTTGTCGGCAAGACTCTATATTAGCTCTAATTTCTCGAATTTCCTTGTCGTGATCATTTAGTAGGATTTATGTGAGGACGGGGGGGGGGGGGGGGGGGAGGAAGGGGAGGAGTAATACGTCGTCCCATTATTTCCGGAATGAGTTCACCGGAAATTTCAATAGCGGACCTCTCCTTTATGTTCAACGCCTCTCATGTAGTGTCTGCCAATGGAGTTTGTTGAGCACCTCTAACGATCTCTCGCCGACCAAAGGGTCCCGTGACGAAACGCGCCGCTATTTGTTGGATTTTCTCTATCAGCCCTACCTTGTAAGGATTCCATACTGACGAACAATAGTCAATAATCGATCGAACAAACGTCTTGTAAGCCACTCCCTCCGTGGATGAATTTCATTTCCTTAAGATTCTTCCTATGAACATAAGTGGCATTTGCTTTTCCTACTGTATGTTTTTGTGGTCATTCTACATAAGTTGCTCTGGACATTTACTCCTAGATATTTTACAGCAGATATTGTTTCCAGGAATTTGTCACCAAAGGTGACTAGTACTTTCCCAATGCGGTCCGTGATATTATGGATGAACGGAAGAAATACTTTTCCAGCTGATGGTTGTTGCTGTCTCCTATTTTTAGGCATTTTTCTATTTGGGTGAAGTGCTCGGTTAATCTCGTTTTTCGTATAACCATTTTTCGCAAAGGCCATTCCTAAATGATTTAGTTCTTCTTGTAAGTAGCCTGGTTCACAAATATTATTGACCCTATCCACTAGTGTTTTTATGACCCCCCTCTTTTGCCTAGGGTGGTGGTTTGAGTTCTTATGGAGGTAGCGATCAGTATGTGTACCTTTCCTGTAGACCTTATGGCCTAAGGTCCCATCCGCCCGTTTGATAACTGATACATCCAAGAAGTTAAGTTGTCCATTCTTCTCCTTCTCCATAGTAAATTTAATCTTTGGGTTGATGCTATTTAAGTGTACCAGGAAATCATTCAAGTCTTCTTCCTCATGATTCCATATTACAAAGGTATCATCCACATACCGATACCACTTCGAGGGGCTTTTTTTGACCGACTGCAGTGCTTGATGTTCAAAATATTCCATGAATAAATTCGCAATTGCGTGACTTAGGGGGCTTCCCATGGCTACCCCATCGATTTGTTCATAAAATTCACCATTGTAATGAAAATAGGTCGAGGATAGACAGTGTTGGAACAAGGCTACTATATCAGTAGGGAACATATCGGCTATATGGGAGAGAGCTTCATCAATTGGAACCATCGTTAACAAAGACACTACCACGGATCGCATTGGGAAAGTACTTGCCAAGTTTCAGGTAGAGACCATTTTTAGACCTACTAAGAAAATTAGTGAATGCCTAAGATCAACAAAAGATGCTCGTCACCCCTAGCCACCCCAGAGGTGTATAAAATTCCGTGTTGTTGTGGCAGGGTTTACATAGGAACTACAAAAAGAAGCATCAATACACGGTTGACGGAGCACAAAAGAAACTGTCGCTTGGGACATATCGACAAATCGGCAGTAGCGGAACATGTTTTTAAGAATGGAGATCACGAAATAAAATTTGGTGAAACAAGCGTGCTAGCGAGGACGTCGCATTGTTATACACGTACGTATAGAGAGGCAATTGAAATCCACAAACATAAATACAATTTTAATTGTAAAGAAGAAGGATTAAAATTGGGTAAGATATGGCGGTCGACGTTGCACCAATCACGTGACAATCGATTGCCTGCAATCGAGAGAACAGACGATAGCCAGAGACAGCTGCACATCGACGCCACGTGACGTGCGGTGGCGCCCCCTACGATATCCATATAAGCGGCGGCCCCAGTTCCTAGCAGCCAGTCGTTGACTCACCTCGGAAGATGTTCTCCGTAGTTGAGAACGAAACGTCAGGGAGAAGTTGTACAGATCGACCACGGCAACTTAGTCCGGAAGTGTTTACTGACGAAGACGCCGGCCATGAAAGCCTACATGGAATGTTGGTCCTATCACGCTTCCTTGGGGTCCCCCCGAAATTACCTTTATATCTGTCGATTTATATCTGTCTGTTAAGAGCGACATGTTGAATTCTGTCTGCAAGGAAGTCTTGAATCCAATCCGATATTTGATGCGATACCCGGTAAGCTAATAATTTTTTACCAAACGTCTGTGAATGACGGTGTCACATGCCTTCCTGAAGTCATGGAACGCGGCATCAACGTGAGTGTCGCTGGCTACAGTGGATCTCATGGAGGAACAGAGCGAGCTGGGTTTCGGAAGATCTGTGATCTTGGAATCCACGATTTTCGTCCTCCAAAAATATCATAATTCTGTAGCAAAAAGACGTTCCATAATTCCACACACAGACTGACCTCAACGTTACAGGCCTACAATTACGTGCCTCTGTCCTACGACCCTTCTTGGGAACGGGAACGAACTGCGGTTTTTTTGTAGTCGTTAGGTTCCCTTCATCACTCCAGCTATTTAAGGAAAGAAAAAACGTTTCACATAGTCTTAGTAGAATCCTACAGGTATCTCATCTGATCCTGATGCTCTTCCACTGCTTCGCGATTTTAGTTTCTCTCTTCCACGATCGGTTATATTTATATCTTATATTTCGACGTACGTACGGTGATTGAAAGAAGGGACAGTGTTACGATCTTCCGCTATGAAACAGCTTCGCAAGACCGGATTCAGTATTTCGGCCTTCTCTCAGTTATCTTCCCTTTCGTTGCGAGTATGGTCAGTGAGTGACTAAATAGAGGATTTCTAAGCGCTTACTGATTTTACGTAAGACTAAACTCAGGTCAATTGACAAAATTTTACTTCCAAAGTCACTGAACAGTTCTCTCATTGTCCTTCTTACGTTCCTTCTCGCTTCGTTTTTGTGCTGTGGTGACAAGAGCAACTGGCGCCAACAGCAACCCGCACAACACACACCAGGGTGGCGGTAGAGCCCGCGCAGAAGAAGGTGGCCGATGCGCAGTGTCCAAATTTCATCCGAGGCGCTGGATGAATTCATTTGTTTGTCGAGAAAACTAATTTGATGTAACACACTCATTAGCAATGGCACCTACCAGCGATAAAGCGGAATGAAGTATCCACAACATATCTCATAGTTACTAAACGGTTTGAGATGTCGATGAGATTTTGGCAAATGATAGCGTGCAGAGGGGAGGGTATTTTTCTGTATGGTAACTAAGCAAAACTTGACTATCTACCATGTTATTCCAATAACTACAGACTTTTTCGATGAGAGAATGTAATTATTAACGTCCATCGATACATAGTGAAATGGGAAATGCAGCAACGTTTGCTGTTGTACCGAGAAAGCGCTTTTTCATAAGCTATTGACCTTTCATTTCCTCAGTTGCTCAGTTAATAAACTTAATAAGCCATGATTTCAGAATTCTCTCAGTTGCATCTCCACAACATGTTAGTGAGGGTGACATTGTGTAAACTATGCTGTGTTTTAGCAAAAGAAGAAAATTTTAACATGACAACAAGAGAAATGTAGGTTATACACAAAATTCACCATTCGTGGCACTTCTCTGAGAGTTACAAATAATTAACAAGCGAGGTAACAGTAAATCGCTGTTTTTGTTATATTTTCAGTGAAATTCTTTCTAGCTTCTAACCAAAGTAAATGTGACAGTGGATGTTTCTGAATGATTACCGTGAAAGCGTGGGCCTGAAGTGGGTCCAATTAATATTTATAAAAATGTGAGCATGGGCTTCAGTTTAGGATGGTATTTCCCCTCCAGCGCTCTGCATTTCTCCTACAGCACCTGCCCTATCACTCTCCCCAAGAGTGCACTGCGCATTTACTTGCCACGTTATTCTGTATGCACTCTACTCCTCTCCTTGTGAAACATAAATTCAAAGTAGTCAGCTTACTAGCAGATCAACCGAGAGTGACACAGTCAACAGCGCCAAAAGGAGTTCCCAGGTGCGCACTCAACCCTGCTCAGCATGCGTAGGCTACACTATTTCTTACTTCTGCCCAACTAAGTTTGAACAAATCAGACAGAAGTTTTACATAAGAGGAGCGTATTGAGACCCGTGCCGCATTGGCATCAAGTAGTCCCAGTGCAGCCAATCGCATTAGGGAAACCTTGCCTGGACGACATGCTACAGCAATCAACTCTTTTACTACTCACTGTCACCATAAATTGGGACTGGCCAAACAAGACGCTGCCGAGTGCAGAGGACTCAGTATTCTGTTTTGTTACATCTACTACACTTGGGAAATCTTGGACTTAGTTCCTGTATTACAAAATTCATTCCTACAGGCTTTACAGGGATTCAGATTGCCACTGTTAGTTCTTGGAACTCAGATTATTTGAACATTCACTCAGTCAAGAAAGTTTTTATTTTTGTTCTTCAGAAATTAGTTATTGTGTTCATCTGAAACCTGTGACTTTATTTTTTGTGCTGCAAATGAAACTGTTTAATTGCTATACCTGGTGAACGTTTCAAAGGAAAGGACATATTAATCTGTTAGCCAGGTTTTACCCCCTTTTGAATCCGTCATGGAGTCGAGGCAGAACCAGTAACGTTGCAACTATGTCAGGCCAATCCACATGGCTTCATTAGCCACCTAAGCACCACGGTCGAGTGATGGACGTATTACTATGTCCCTGGGGGAAAGGAGCAAACCAAGCCGTGGAAACATGTGGATTCAATGCCGCTGATAAAGGGCAAGACCTAATCAGTATCATACGATGTAATTAAGTATTTTGTGACGTCAACGTGTGGTGCCAACAGATTACGCTCGTAAGGGGATGTCTGTCACAAGAGCGCACTACCACAGTCTCATGACGAGGTTGTGAATGGTGTCAAGGCAAAGTCTCTAGGAAGGCTATCTAAGGTATGTTCTGGCCCAGCAACAACGCTCCAGCCCATTGTATACAGGACATAGACAGATATTCCGATTATTTGCGCTATCAATTTTGTCGTTTCCCTGTCTTAATTCTTCTGACATGCTGTAGAGTGATGGCTTCCTCTTCCCTCAAATGAAGAACCCATTACATAGCAGAATTTTCCAGAATGACGATGATGTAATTTTCTAGATGGAACGTTTCCTGAATACCTAAAGTGATCCAGAATGACGATGATGTAATTATCTAGATGGAACGTTTCCTGAATAGTTAAAGTGCAGACTATCGTGTGTACGTAAAACACTTAAGGGAATAAGTGAGAATCTCAGACAAGTAGCGATAGCTTACAACAAGATGGGGTCGTCTAGACAGTTGTGCTGGCAGGGCAGACAGCGCTCAGAGACAGCGGTTGCATCCACAGTATGGGAACACGTTACTCTTACGCTACCTGCGTGCCAGTTGCTGTACACCAGCAACCGCTGAGCACGTACACACAGAGACAGCAGAAATCACGAGGTCCAAATACAACTTGCAGTCAAAGGACATTTTACACTTGATCGGATATAGGAGTGGAATATTCTCGAGAAGAAACAAGTGTGTGGACTCTGGGATTTGACGCAAGAGGCACCCATCACTAGACCGTTGCAGCGACCCGGACAGTTCAGAATCGCCGGTGGCTCAGAGTATTGGAGAGTTGTTTCTGTGTCGCTCCGTATGATAGAGTGAGAGTAGGTGACAGACGTTCAGGAGAGTGCCTCAGGTGGCGTTTCTGTCCATCTCAGCCACTCTCCTGAACGTCTGTCATCTACTCCCACTCTATCATACGGAGCGACACAGAAACAACTCTCCAATACTCTCAGCTACCGGCGATTCTGAACTGTTCAGGTCGCCGCAACGGTTTAGTGATGAGTGCCTTTTGCGTCACATCCCAGAGTCCACACACTTGTTTCTTCTCGAGAATGTTCCTTTCTTCTCTCTACCAAGTGTAAAATGTCCTTTGACCGCAAATTGTATTTGAACCTCGTGATTTCTGCCGTCTCTGTGTTGTTGCTTATTGTCTTCCTTGTTCGGACTTTTAGCAGCTGCTGATGCGTCCATGAACTCACCACGCTGATCCACAGTCACAGGTAAATTGTCCTGTTTTTCACTCGATCTCCAGGACACCACAAGACTTCTGCAATCACTCTCTACATTGTCATCGATCAGTGTTAAAAATGTGTGACATCGAATGCTGGATACGTACAGAGGGACTGATACTGTCATCAGGTTTCATTTACTCAAGATCATTCTAAGGTGGCGACATTTTGCCACAATATATTGAATACTCTTGCAGATTTATGTTTATATTAAATCACTATTTACGATGCACAATCGAATTACTAATCATTTCATCGGCTGGTACGGGCTAGCACCACATACTAACAACTTCTGTAATACTGCACGTCAGGGAGTTAATTAGGGCTGAGCACTGACAAAAAGGTGAAGTGGCCAGACGTTTACTGCCCTGAGAGACAGCAGAGCGTGGCGGTGGCGGTTTATGATGCTGGAGGCGGCTGAACCCTCATAGCACAGAGAGATTGGGCAGGAGATTGTTCTCTGGTGGGATAGAGAAGAATTTAGAATAGCCGGTCGGAGTGGCCGAGCGGTTCTAGGCGCTTCAGCCTGGAACCGCGCGACCGCTACGGTCGCAAGTTCGAATCCTGCATCGGGCATGGATGTATGATGTCCTTAGGTTAGTTAGGTTTAAGTAGTTCTCAGTTCTAGGGGACTGATGACCTCAGATGTTAAGTCCCATAGTGCTCAGAGCCATTTGAACAATTTTTGAATTTAGAATAGTTACCTGGGGAGAGAGAGAGGGTTGGAGCAGAAGAATCCGAAAAGACCTTCTTTTAGCGCGAAGGAACACACAGGGACACGAAAGATGGTCGCGAGTTGGTCTCCGAGGAATCTTCTCACGGGAATGCTGGGACATGCATCACGTTAAAAAGCAGAGACGCGTTTTTGATTGGTGGAGTGCTACGGATGTATGAGGGGAAATGGAATCTACTACTAAAATCTTTTGAAAGGGGTATGAGATTCAAATGACTGGCTGGCATATTCATGACGCATATAGTGGAAGGTGATGTTTTCGTAACAGTCGTTGGGATTCGTCGATTGAGCGACAATGTAGATGCCGTGTGTCCAGGAGGAAGGGGAGCGGAGGGTGATGTAAGCAAGGATTTCCCTCTGGGTACTGATCTAGAACACATCTCTGCCAGGATCGATCCAAGACAGTTCCCTCTGGGGATCGAGCTAGAGACTTTGCTGGCGAGAGCCACAGTGGAGAATCTGGCGGTTAGATTTTGAGAAGTGTTGCTGTCGACACACGGAGTACGTGAAGTCGTTTCTCCGTGACTGAGTTGTCATTGCGTCTACTCGAGTGTCGATTCTTTAGTCTCTGTGGAGTCTGACGCACACTGAAGTGCTTCTTTATGGGAGAATACTTGAGTTGAAAAAAATGTTGAAATGTGTGTGAAATCTTATGGGGCTTAACTGCTAAGGTCATCAGTCCCTACGCTTACACACTACTTAACCTAAATTATCCTAAGGACAAACACACACTTACCCATGCCCGAGGGAGGATTCGAACCTCCGCCGGGACCAGCCGCACAGTCCATGAGTGCAGCGTCTTAGACCGCTCACTTGAGTTGAATTTCTGCTCCTGGCTAATGAGCAGAGAGGAACATTGACTCTAGTTCTGTCCTGTACCGAGATAATTTCAGCCATAGGAGTTTTCAGACTTCGTCCATTGTGTAGACAGAGAATTGCAGAAACACCGTGAACGTCATCCTCACAACGGTCAACGCCCAGCGTGCAGATCATCCTTACAGTACAACTGATATCCGTAATTCAATACGTAATATGCACACTCGGTTGGGTAGATAGTGAAACACTCGCAACAAATGTGTTAAACTCATTTGTTTTGCCCACTGATCGTTTTCTGAAGGTGACAGTCAGGAGTAAAGGTCTTCCGAGTCTCACCGTTAAGCACTATTAGCCAACTATGTGTCCGTCTAATAATGGGTAGGGTGGTCTAAAAAAAATAATGGAACATTTATTCTGCTAATCTCGAAATTACACGTAGGGTAGAATCCGATATTGTGTACTTCATATTTATACAGCTTTTTGCGCTCTACGTGCTTTTGAGAATATATAATTTGCGGCATCCACGTTGTGATTCATTTTAGTAGCATCACGATGAGAAGCGTTGGTTCGATGTGCTAAACCCTCAACACGATACTTCGTTTTGTGAAAATCCCTAGGTGAAGATTGTCAATGTCAGGGTCATCTCAATGATTTGTAGGTGTAAGACAATATTAGACAACCACGCACACACGGACCGCATGTTACAAACACCACGGGGGTATACATCATAATTAAAAGTCTATTGTTACTCCACGTAGAGGGTGAGGCATTTCACACATATACAATAACAGATATCTGTAAATATTTGCCTTTTCGTTGTCAAAGAATACTAAACCAGCAGAGGGTCCGTTACGTAAGTCCTCGGCTTATTTTGGGGAAATTTTTCCAAGTGAGTGCTTAGCAGCGAGGAGAAAAGAGGGCCGACGCGCCAGAGCGCCGCTAGACGGTGGGGCAGTGGTCCATTCTGTGGCGAGTAAATCATAATTTGCGAGAGCCGGCCCGCTAACGGCCGTAATGAACCAAGTTAGCCGGCAGGCCCCGCCTGTGATGAAGCGCCGCGTCCCCCTTAATGAACCCTCCGCCACGCTCCGCTCCACCACCGAGCGACGGCGGGCTGCCACGGTCAGCCGACAACTTCCCCGTAGCGCCAGTGACGCGTGTTCTGCACGCTTTGTAGCAAGGAGCGATTCGCTTTTACCAGCCTTCGCTGCCGCCTCAGAAGCAGCGCTGCGTCCCGGTAAAAATGCGGCTTCTCCGTTGTGTTCAAATGTTCAAATGTGTGTGAAATCTTATGGGACTTAACTGCTAAGGTCATCAGTCCCGAAGCTTACACACTACTTAACGTAAATTATCCTAAGGACAAACACACACATCCATGCCCGAGGGAGGACTCGAACCTCCGCCAGGACCAGCCGCACAGTCCATGACTGAAGCGCCCTAGACCGCTCGGCTAATCCCGCATGGCTCTCCGTTGTGTGTAGCTGTTCGTATCGGTTCATGCAATAAATGACGCGCTAATCATGTGTCGGATGTTCGAAGTTCCATATGCTTCGTAAATGAAGTCACCTGGTATTTCGTTTCAGTCTCTGTTACGTGCGAACTCAACCACCTACTCTGAAATCGTTATACAGGGTAAGGGAGCGAAGACAGAATGATTAAGTATATCGAGCTACGGTTTCCGACAAGTTATAGTGGGCGATATGGCACCTTTCTCCCGGTATCAGGAGAAGAGGTTGTACAAACCTCTGCAATACTACACCGAATATAAGATAACAAGTAACTGAGGTATGATTCGCTTAGCTGTGGGCCTGAAGCAATCACTCTGTGTTCTGCTGTTGTAGCAATCGAATAACGTGCTAGTAAATCTACTGGGGCATTCACATTGCATACCAGAGTCCAAAAAATTAATATCGGTTATGACGAATGTCACCAGACCATTAGACCAGTGGTCCGGTTGTACGCGGGAGGTATCCAAATCGTGTCAAGAAATCACGATCTGTCTTTGCAAACATTATAAGAAAAAATTCTAGTAACTAGAAGTTTGGTTAACAACAGACGCCAAGAAAACTGAAGAGCAACTGATGGAAGAAATCAAGCTATCCTTTTAGCAGTAACACACAATGCACATGTCAATAAGAGGCTTCTCGAAAGTACGAGAGATATCAACTAAATGAGTGTTCTGCAAACATTCCATTCCATCGCATTTCATCCTTTTCACATTCTGCTCCAAGGCAATGACTTCCAACACTGGCTGTAGTTCTCCAAGTGTTATCTACGGAAAGTAAAAAGTGATGCGGCATGTTCATGAAAATTTTGTTAAAGGAAGAAGCATCGTTCACAAATCATGGGTACGTCAGTCTTCCCAATTTACACTAATCGTCAGTGGAAAACCCACGGTCACTCAAAGAAGTGGATAAAAACAACACTCTTGATATATCAACGTTCGATGTTTGTTTTTCAAGACCCGTATCATTGGTCCCTATTTTGCTGTCGGAATATATATAAAACAGTTGCAGGTAGTCAAAAAAGAAAAAACAGAAAAAAGAAGGTGGGGGAATTTGGCATCAAGATGCCACGAAGGACGATAAAACAATATTGGCATGGCTGTTATGTGTCCTAGTGCTGCATCATACGATAAAAGGCGAGAATCACCCTCCAAGCTAAATAGCAAATTATCTCTGAACAAGAAACACTGCTGCGAAGCCTCGGTGTTCGTTTCTGTGAGGGGTTTACTGTGAATCTCTCGAACCTGACGATTTTAAAGGTGACGGGCGAGAGTCTGCCACGAGGTCTCTGGCCAGCACAGGGCAACTGCAGAGCTGGCTGGCTATGGGTCTTCGTCCGCTCAAGAAGCAGTCGTATTCCACGTATACAGCGGTGAAGGTTCCATGGGATGTAGAAAGTGGTCAAATGTGTAAATTTTATTTGTTGTTGTTGTTATTATTATTATAGGCTTCAGTCTGAAGACTGGTTAGAGGTGCTCTCCACGCTAGTTCATCCTGTGTAAGCCTCTTCATTCCCGAATAACTACTTCAGCATACATAGATTTCAGTCTGCTTAATATATTCATGTCTTGGTCTTCCTCAACAATTTCTATCCTCACACTACCTTCCAGAACGAAACTGGAAATTTCTTGATGCCTCATAACTGGTCCTATTAAGCGATCTCTTCTTTCAGTCAATATCTGTCATACATTTCTCTTCTCTCCACCTCCGTTCACTACCTCCTCATCAATTTCGTGATCTACTTATGTAACCTTCAGCATTCTACTATACAACCACATTAAAAAAGGACATGTTTTCTCTTATTGCTTTTTCTTCACGTTTCACTTCCGTACGAGGCTACACTCCACAACAATATTCTCAAAAAGACATTTAAATTGAAATTCAATGTAAAAAAAAATCATCTTTTTCTGAAACGTTTCCTTTCTATAGCCTGTCTGTATTTTATATCCTCTCTAATGTGGCTATCATCATTTATTTGCCGTGGGGAGTGGCCGCGTGGTTTGAGGCGCCATGTCACGGACTGCGCGGCCCCTCCCGCCGGAGGTTCGAGTCCTCCCTCGGGCATGGGTGTGTGTGTTGTTCTTAGTATAAGTTAGTTTAAGTCTAGGGACCGATGACCTCAACAGTTTTGTCCCATAGGAATTCACACACATTTGAACATTTGTACATCATTTATTTCGCTACCCAAACAGTAGAACACATTTGCTGCTTTTAATGTCTCATTGCCTAATCTGTAAGAGGCAAGCAAATGAAATCGAGAGGAATGGACTAAAGTAACTATGATGTTTATTATCTCAAAAGTAATCGCCATACCTGTTTAAAATATTTATTTCACTTTGAGACAATGCGGTAACCGGGCCCACATGTTCCCAAAGTCGTTTCGACTACGCTGCAGAAATTTCGATGGAACGCTCGTACACATCATCCATAGGGTCCCAGTTCTTCCCCATGCGACTTCCATGGCTTTGGAACCCTGAAGTAAGACACTGTAGTTTGGCACCCCTACACCTATTGAAAAGGCTGGTGCCCCTCATCAGGAACCATAAGTTTGTCTGGCCTCTCAGCAGATATCCCTCCGTTGTGGTTGCACTTTCCTACATCGTTGAGGCACGCAAGCCACTCCCGTCGCGGAAAGGTAATTTATTCATGGAAAGAAATTTTCAGTGTAGTAGAAGGAACTTCCCTACAGAATGTCCTTTAATTCAGACACATTTAATACAGTATATTAAGTTGCTGAAAGTTCGTATACTGGAATTCGTTATTGCTTCGTGTACTGCTATTGTTAACATCTTGAAGTATGATGTGCAATATTTTTCGAGGGAATAGAAATTTTGGTAAATGGAAGGGATATTAATGAGTATTAATATTGCGAATCCAATTATGGAATTCAGAATGATACCCGACGTCCCACCTGACAACCATTTGTACACCCTGAAGATGTTGGTCAGTTGCGCTGATGAAATATAGTAGGAATTTCACAACGACGTCAGTGTCGCCCGAGAACCGTTTCTACAACCACATATAATTTTTCCATATTCTGTAAATACTAGCCTTTCGAGTCCCTCCACCCCTCCTCGCTTCCCATCAGGAAAGCTTAAAAAATCGGTAATTAATGTAAAAAGCCGCAGAATAAACAAGCTTCTTCAATTTGAAATCACCTAAAGAAGACATCATTCATATTGGTAATTCACCTGAAATAAAGCTTTTCATTAATGCTGTAGTGTGAGTTTTCGAGTTAATGTTGTAATGTATCTGTAATCTCAAAAACTTAACATTTTCAATTTTTTGTGTTTCGTTTTTTAAGTAGATTATATTTCATAGCTTGTAGAGTTCCTCGAGAAGCACTGAACTATATGTTCAGAGTCTTGTCAATATTTAACGATAAGCCATTTGACTGGAAACATCTGTTTTTCAATATTTCGTTAGCTGCCATTCGAGTAAGAGCACTGATACCACTTTGTAATTTTTTAGTTGTGAAAAAGCACAAAATTTATATCTTCTGACAACGCAAGTGCACGTTCTTTATGTATATCAGAAATAAAAGAGGACGTAAATTAGAACCTTGCATTATTCAATTCCTGATTGCTTGAAATTAAGAGTGTCTATTGTTATATGATCAACATGCACCCAGATTTCCGTCAAGCACATATTTTGCATAAGGATACCATGTTTCGTGTAATAAAAATCACTAGCGAAGTAACAAAATATCACCAGTGGTAAAAATTTATGACTGATTAGTTCTAGTATATGATATTCACGGTATGTATGATCTGCTCGGTTGACAATTGGCATTCCAATCTGTTTGGAGCTTGAAGTTTGTTTGTAACTCGTGGCCATCCTTGTCCGTAGCGCCGTACAGTGTTTCTTGCTTCCTGGAATCCTCTGATGAGCCGTGAAACGACGCTACTAGCTTCCTGGTTTATTTCGTTGACCAACATGGTTGACTGGACTCACGTCAGTTTTTAATTCACCGATGGTACTTCTACGCTTAATTTGTTTTTTGTGGCAGACTCCTTCTGGTCGGAATGCTGTGTGTCAGCAACACACGAAAGAAACTCGGAACTGTTGTACCCAAGTCATCCGCTCACACATGCTGTTTCAGTCACATTAAACGTAATGGGGTGCCCCTGATTTCTAATTTTAATATCACAAAGTTATAAACCGAAGATCCAAAGAAACTCCCACACCTGCCTAATTTCGTGTGGGGCACCCCGAGCACGCAGAAGTGCCGCAACACAACTTGGCAAGGACTCAAGTAATGTCTGAAATAGTGCTGGAGGGAACTGACACCATGAATCCTGCAGCGCTGTCCATAAATCGGAGGGGTGGAGATCTCTTGTGAACAGCACGTTGCAGGGCATCCCAGATATGCTCAATAATGTTCATTTCTGGTGAGTTTGGTGTCTAGCGGACTTGTTTGAACTCAGAAGAGTGTTCCCGGAGCTACTCTGTAGCAATTCTGGACGTGTCCTGCGGGAATTGCCCAAGTCCGTCGGAATTTACGATGGACGTGAAGAATGCAGGTGATTAGACATGATGCTTACATACGTGTCACCTGTCAAAGTCGAATCTAGACGTTTCAGCGGTCCCATATCACTCCAACGGCACACGCCCCCCGACCATTAAAGAGCCTCCACCATCTTGAACACTCCCCTGATGATATGCAAGGTCCATGGATTCGTGAGGTTTTCTCTATACCAGTACACGTCGATCACCTCGATATAGTTTGAAACGAGACTCGTTCGATCAGGCAACATATTTTCAGTCATCAACAGTCCAATGTCGGAGTTGACGGAAGCAGGCCAGGCGTAAAGCTTTGTGTCGTGCAGTCATCAAGGATACACGTATGGGGCTTCGGCTCCGAAAGCCCATTTCGATGACGTTTCGTTGAATGGTTCGAAGGCTGACACTTGTTGACAAGCAATGAAATCCGCAGCAGTTTGCGTAAGGGTTGAACTTCTGTCACGTTGAACGATTCTCTTCAGTCGTAGTTGGTCCCGTTCTTGCAGGATCGTTTTCTGGCCACAGCGACGTCGGAGATTTGATGTTTTACCGGATTTCACATACTCACATACTCGTGAAATGATCCTATTGGAAATCCCCACTTCATGCTACCTCGGAGATGCTGTATCCCATCGCACATGCGCCGACTGTAACACCACTCACAAACTCACTTAAATCTTGATAATCTGCCATTATAGCAGCAGCAATCGATCTAACAACTGTGTCAGACACTTGTTGTTTTACATAGGCGTTGCCGACGGCAGCGCCGTATTCTGCCTTTTTACATATATCAGTATTTGAATTTCCTTGGTGCTTCAGTGTATTTCTTAATGAGTGTCTGAAGCCCCTTATCGTCTGGACTTGAGTGCACTACGGATAATCTCCTCTCGTGAGATAAGCTAGCTCACAACCGTTGTAACTGGTCCTTGATATCCTGGATTTTGACACTGGGGTGGAGCTGACGTCCAAGCTTGTCTCTTAGATGTTCTATCAGCGACAAATCTGGGAACCTTGCAAGGGGGCTACCTCAACATCAGGCAGACAGTTTAGAGAGACACGTGTCATATGAGGGCAAGCATTGTCTTGTTGAAGACACCATGATACTGTCGCATTAGAGGCAACAAATTAGGATGCAATGTCCATGACGTATCGTTGTAGCGTACCCTCAACCACTAACAGCCACAACTTGAAGTCATACATGACGGCTCCTCATACTTCGCCGTAAGTAACACTGCTGTAACTCTCCAGAATCCTGGTAGAATGGGAGCTCTCCCCTGGCCGATGCCACACTCGTCCTCGCTGAACACAACGCGACCGCATTCCTCGTGCTTCCCGGTCACGACAACAGTGCAAACCCTGCCGTTTGTGGACGGTGTTAGAGGCAGCCTAGGCATGGAACGATCAATCGTTAGTCAGGCCTATTGCTGGTCTCCGACCATCTGTGTGAGATGACACAGCATATTGCATATTGCAGTCCATAAGTTGTCCTCGGATGGTAGGCCCACAAGTGGAGTAGCTGAGATATCTTCAGTGCACGATACGATGATCCTATATTGTGGTGGTCAGGGGTGGTCAGTCGGAACTTTGAAGACAATATGCTTTCCCTGACGTTCTCATACAGTCCAAGAGTGAGCTGCTGTCACATCCGAATGCCCCAGAAATCTGGATATTGCAGTAAGCCAAATGGACATCCACAAGGAGGTCTCTTTCAAACTCTGTCATGTGCGATGACGCTGTTTCACACGAGAACGCGGCATCTCTGTGTCCTTCACTGTTCAGTCATCATATGGCGTTTTTCATCCCCTTTTTATATAAAACCAGGCGTGCTAACAGCACTAAAAACAATACTCTTCTACGCTATTGACCATTGTACCTGCCACAGAAAACTGCAGCTCTAATCATTTACACACTCGCCGATGGCCCGTACGTGTAAGAAGTTACATTCCCATCTGAGAATGTCTTCTGGGTACTACTCTTTTTGTGTGTGGCAGTGTATTCGTGTACTGATATTAGTCTTACAGTATTAGGAAGGATATAGTTGTGAGTCTCGAGGGACAGATAACTAGGATAAATGTAACTCAGACAACAGAAAAAAATCCTTTGAGAAAGGGGCATTAGCATCTACGTCATAAGCTATGCGAAGGAAATATTAATTAGTGAAAGAACAAAGGTCAAGCCAGTGGTCAATGCAGTGGGATCAATACATTGTAGTCAAACAGTCGTGAGACGAAGCGAAGAACGATCACCTACCCGCTTTTCTGTTCTTGTGCTTCCTAGAGAACGCCATTATAAACGAAGAAAATTAATTGGCAGAGGTAACTCTCGAGAATTATATGCGAAAAGAAACAAAACTTCTTGTATTCGTATTACCGTTTCTGTCGACGTTGTGCTGCCATGAGAGCAGTGAATCTCCAGTGAATGATTGTAGGCCATTATAATAAATAGCTACAAGAAGATGTAATCCACGAGTAATGTCAATAACTAGGTGAGTAAACATAATAACCAAGAATAGTTAAGCTAACTCATCCTCATTCTTAATAGCAACAATAGCATCTAGACTTATGCATTCATTCGTGTCGCCTTATCAGTCCTGCTATCTTTCCCAGAGACGTCAACCTGCTTATTTCTTTTATCAAACCAGCTTATCTGTTCGAAACTCAGGCAAGTGCTGCAACCAGTTGTTCTTCTATTTCATTATTAATTCAGAGACGGTAATTAATTTTTTGCACTTCTTTCCTGATCAAACGTCGAGTAACGTATCGCAAGTACTCTGTCTCATGTGGACAGATGTTGAAGTCCAGTTTTCACCTCAATAGAATATTTGTGGTGTGCAGTTACTTTACGTAACTTAACTAACGTTTATTTTCTTATTTTGTGGTTCATTGTTCGCTGTACTGTACCAACGAAGCGTCTGAATGTAGGAAACTCGAATTGTGATAGGTGAATGTCCAAGACTGTGAACTCCAGGATTTTCTCAATGATTTTCCTGTCAATAACAATTTTGGGTAACTGCCTACGGTTGACTGATGATCTGCAAATAATACTGTCATAAGGTCACTGCCACTATTTGCAAGTAAAAAGAAATTCTATGTGCAACCTTCTTATGACTTGGTCATCTTCTTTCAACTTTCCGGATATAAGCTAAGATATGTTTAACGGTAAGTTTAACCCAATCCATGTCAATGAATAGTTTCTTCACATTTTTACATCAGAAGTCGAGCCTTCAGTATTGCTGAAGAACTCAGTTTCTAAGATGTGTACATATTTAGCAAATAAATCAAGGACTTATCGATGCGTATTGAAGATGGGATTTATTTCCAAAATATTTACAGTACGTAAAAAATAAAACATAGACGTAGCTTAAAAGTGAATGAGAATGTCGTCATTGGCTGAATGCGAATAATAATTTGAAAGGTAAACGGGACTATCTAATTCTTTAGAATGAATGTAATATCTTATGGTAACATTTCCACTCAGTATGAAGGAATCTAAGAGAAAAAAAATAATTTTCTTGGATGATGAATTAAGATTTCCATTTGTGACGAGTATTTACAAAGGAGATTTCGTACAAAAGTGTCATGTTACTTGTCTGTGACTACTTCCTGAATGTTTGTGATCATTATCGAGTTAGCCTTCAGGAACATGATACTACGTTCATACTAGTAGGTTTCGTGCAACACGAAATTACGTTGGCGAATATCTGGGAACGTAAAAGGATGTCATTGGAATAAAGTTGGCGCTCAGGTTATTATTTCAATGGGGTGGGGTAGTGCTATGCTCGTAAAGAATTGTGTCATTGTCTTTGTTCTGCGGTTTAAAATGTATTTGCCTTAAGGCAGTGTTATCTAAAAGGCCACTACCTATGAAAAGTTTTCCTCTAAAATGTGTAAACTAGGAAATCTACTCTGTCTTTTCATGTCTGTGTCTATATGGTTGAGAGAAGAATGCTAAATAATATTGACTGTGGAGTTAGAACATATTCAAATAGCTTCCGGCATCTTGAAAATCGTATTCGCATCTTTTCTTTATCCCTAATGACGAAGATATTTTAATATTTTACTCAATTCAGAATCATGGAAGAGCGTGATATTAAGTCTATTTTGACATCAGATAAGAAGCCACGTGCTTCTAAAAAACTATATTCGTTTTCGTTTCAAATGTCGAGGTGTACTGCCCATAAAGAACTGTATAATCCTGCAAACACAACGAGTCAGGGAAGTAACTCTTAGCGAATGTAAGGTTTCTGCAGCAGACTTGACCGTCGCATTGGGACGCCTACCGCTCCTCCCATAGACTGTTGAGTTTTGATTTATTTCATTATGCCTGTTATGGTCGATCATTGGTTATGACGCTTGGATGGCCCCGACCTATTCTCCTCACAAACAATTAGTACATTGCCCTCACATCAAGAACTGACACTGATTAAAAACTGGAGCACACGGGTGGGAAGGTTTCCTCCTCACAACCACCTGCGACTGTATAACTAATTGTCTACAAGTGAATAAGATCTTCATTTTGAAACACATGTGAGGTGGAAGTTTAATATTTACGCAAGATCTTACAATGTTTAACACGATTGTCATTACTGCAGAAAATTTCTTTAGGTACTCTCTTTATCCACCTGTTCAGCGTAAATGATTTTGTGTCATACGTAAAAATTATTTTAAAAATCTCATGATCTTTTACTATGAAAGAGCTACAGACTCAGAAACGTAACTCGGAATTTCTGTTTTTCTTGTACACATTTACATCACATAACGTTTCCATCTGGTTTATCATGGTCTGATTATATAATGAGATGGCTTTTTTCTAGTGTACGAGTGCTATACCTCAGACTATAAAAACGAGTTGTCCTCTGTCCACTCATATTATCTACAAATTTTTTACACCCATCCATCATTTTTTCTTAGTCTGAAGCACTTTGAGAAACGCAGAAACGGGAAATGCTTGAACACTGTTTGAAGTTTTTATGGCGATCGTTGTACACTTGCGAAGCACTTCACAATCTTCATGAGGTAGCATTCAAATGTGTTGGTTTCCACTTTCTATGTAGCTGGGAATCCTGTGTGTACCATCGAAGCAACTGAGCGTAGAGATGTTTCCCTGCAGTAACGTGAAACATACTGAGACAACGTCCAAGGCAAAACCTGTGAACCACAAAAAGTGAAGTATACATTAATAACTTGCGAGGAACATTTTTAACGCAGAAAAACTGTCGACGATTGCAGCATATACCACTATATCCAATAGTCCAATTAAAGGGACTAAGTTTCAGGTCCATATCATTTTTTGTGGGAGTGACCCATTAAGTTAACAATAACACTTCCTGGTTTGATTATAGCTACCATATTTGTTTACGTTGAAGAATAATAAATCTGAGCCTCTCAGCTGGCACTAGACTTTTGCAAATATCATCACCAGGAGACCAGCTTGTTTTGCTAACAAAGATGAGAGCGGAGTTCTGTTTTGACTGCGACATCGTCAAACAAGTACAGACACAGCAACAAACTTGTTATGCCACAAATACAAAACTAATGTCTTATTTCCATAAATAACCATTCCACTCTGCAACGGTGTGCGAGCTTGACATTAAAAATATGACCCCGACCGGGATTCGGACCAGGGACATGACCTTCCACGGAAAATTCATTTACTGATTGAGTTATTCAAAGACGGCTCTTACCCGCCCCGACAACTCACTGGAAATAATTTCTGGGTTGTTGCTAAGCAATTTCTATGCGATTTCTTTCCTGTTTACAAATCCAGCAACATAGGTCGAAGAGCTTTAGTGAGAGTGGGAGACGGACTGAAACTGTGAGCGCAGGTCCTGAGTTGTGCTTGGATGGCTCAGCTGGTAGAAGCATTGTCCTCGAAAGCCAAGTTTTTAGCTTCGAGTCTAGGTTCAGCGTAATTTTCTTTATTGTCATCATAATTCAGAGTTCTGTTTCCTTTGGTTATAGATGTGACTTCTGTATGTGAAGTAATTTACTGTGTATCTAGCACAACACGCAGTTTCCACGCGACTTGGGTGCCTCTTAACACTTCATCGGGGAATCAAGGGTTCTCGCTTCCCACGCCCGGGTTCCCGGGATCGATTCCCGGCGGGGTCAGGGATTTTCTCTGCCTCGTGATGGCTGGGTGTTGTGTGCTGTCCTTAGGTTAGTTAGGTTTAGGTAGTTCTAAGTTCTAGGGGACTTATGACCACAGCAGTTGAGTCCCATAGTGCTCAGAGCCATTTGAACCATTTGAACTCAAGGTATTGAAATAAGTTTTCCGACACGCTGTGCTTTTCCAGTGTGCAGTTGGGCAACGCCTGTGTAATTTTTATTTATTGAGACATTAAACAACTAATTATTGATGTACCTACATACTGTTTAAAGTAATACTACAGCAATTTAATAGCGGTGTAGTGATACGAGATTCAGTATGATGTTCAGTGATATGGTTCGTGTAATGAGGCGAGAAATGATCTAAATAAGACCGGTGGGAAAATAAACACTACCGACAGCCATAGCTTTCACATTTAGTACACATCTTCTTCTTTTGTGAGAAATTTGATACCGCCAGAGAAAATACTTACATCACTCTAGAACTCTTCTCTAGGACTCCGTCAAAAAGATGGAAACATTCATCGTCCACCAACATGTTAGTTCCTTTGTGGCAACATATTGGTTCCTTTGCCCAGTAATATTTGTGTAATATTCAGTTTCGATGTGTTGAACGACTACTGGAGGACACCGTGCGTGTTGATATGTCGACCGCTTCCCAGCGTGGGGCAAGGCTTCAAATTCAACGCCACATTAATGACTTACAGTGGCGGTCGAAATAATAGAGCCACCTCTATTGACGAGATTAAGAACTAGGATATCTATTAGTTCGCGAAATCGCCACGAGTGCCGTGTTGTCAGTCCCTTGTAGACAACATCAGGGAAGACGTTGCTGCTATCTTTAGTCGTCCGAAAGGAAGCGTTTGAGCTAGACGTGTGAAAAGAGGCATAAAGGTAAGAATCTTATGGGTCAAAATAATAGAGCCGCTTTACACATGTGCCTTTAAATTGATTTTTATGCAGTTGTTTTGTATGTAAATTGACGTGTGGTTTTGTTTACATTCGTCTAGATGGGCAGACCAAAGCATACCAGTGAAGATGAGCGTATAGTAATGTTCCGGATGTTCAAAAGTGGGATGTCCATGAATAAAATAGCCAATGTCTTGCACGTTTCGCGAAACCGAGTCCAGAAAGCCATGAGACGGTCAAAACAAACAAAGCCGCAGGTGGAGAACAGGGGGCGACCTCGTGTAACTACTCCTCGCGTAGACAGACTCATCACTAGGGAAGTGAAGAAAGACCCATTTTTGTCAACACCACGACTGAAAGCCATTTTGTTTAGCGACGAACATGATGTTCAACCATCAACCTCAACGATTCAAAGACGACTGACATCTGCAAAATTGAATGGGCGCATTGCAAGAAAGAAGCCACATGTTTCACAAGCTAATGTTCGGAAAAGGTTAGCCTTTGCCCGGAGAAATGAACAAAAACCTAATACTTGGTGGAGGAACATCCATTGGTCCGATGAATCCAAGTTTAATAGGTTTGCCTCAGACGGAAAAGTCTATGTGCGCCGCCCACCAAACCAGGAATTTAATCCCAAGTACACTTTAAAAACTGTGAAATACGGTGGCGGAAGTGTTATGGTATGGGGATGTTTTTCGTGGTACGGCATTGGTCCAATACACCGTATCAACGGCATAATGAACGCAGAAATGTACAAAGACATCTTGGCAAATGTGATGCTGCCTTATGCTGAAGAGGAAATGCCGCTGAAATGGAAATTTCAGCACGATAACGATCCAAAGCATACGGCAAGGATCATAAGGCAGTTTGTTCAAGAGCACAATATCGAAGTATTAGAGTGGCCACCTCAGTCCCCTGACGCATCACCCATTGAGAACTTATGGGAGATCTTAGACAAGAGAATTGACCGCTCAAAAGCTACATCGTCAGAAAAACTGTGGGAAGAAATCCAGAGAGCCTGGTATGCGATCAGTAGTGACGAATGCAGGCGTTTAGTAGACTATGGGTAAGAGGTGCAGGGCAATCCTCAAAAATAAGGGTTACCCCACGAAGTACTAATGCAGTCCTATGCAAAAAAGACTGTTCCTGTACGTTTCATAAGACTGAGATCAAGTACAATATATTTGTTTCAATTGGCTCTATTTTTTTGACCCTGTGGTCTGGTATTCTTTTGAATATTATCGATTATTACTGATTATTTTGTGTTGTGTTATCGATATAACTGACTATAGTACAATGTGACTCGGTTGTAATGGTTTCCATCATAGTTCAAACATGTCAAGTAATAAATGTGCACTTTATTCCAAACCTTTGCCAGGTGGCTCTATTATTTTGACCGCCACTGTATATCTCAGTTTTACTTTGCTACTTGTCGCTAATCGAACTGTGCGCGATAAACTGCGATCTAATGAACAGAAAGGCTGATGACGTTTACTGAAAATTTTCAAGCAATCGACAGCGGTTCCATGACGGGGTTTGCTTGAATGTAAAACATCACACTAATTTTATCCCTTTTTGTGAGTCCAAGTGAGCCGCGCGGAGTGGCCGCGCGGTTTGAAGCATCATGTCACGGATTGAGCGGAGGTTCGAGTCCTCTCTCTGGCATGGGTGTGTGTGTTGTTCTTAGCATAGGTTAGTTTAAGTAGTGCGTAAGTCTAGGGACCGATGACCTCAGCAGTTTGATCCCTTAGGAATTCACACACATTTGAACATTTGAGTCCAAGTGAAGCGGTCAGGAAGTGGGGAACAGGGGATAGGGGGATTCAAACTTTTACCGACATAGCGCGACAACGTTCTGTTGGTTCCGCAGTCCTGGAAGTTCGGGTCAACAGCTGTGAAATGTGTGGAGGGCTGCCTCATGGTTACTACACCATAAGCGTTGGGTCGCGTTAGTAGGATGTACTTGTGGTGCAATGTCGTATCCAACAAAGTGTTTATGTGAATGAGGAAGAAACCGTAGCAGTATCGGCTCTTTTTTTCCCTTTTTTCTAAAAGAAAGGAATTGAATACAAGGAAAGTAGTAAGAGATATTCTTAATACCTACATATATCTCTGCAAAACATTTTGAAGTGGACGGTAGAGGGTAATTAGCATGGGCGACCCTGCGTAGGTTTCTTCCTGTTCTAACCTCGTTTGGAGGGCGGGCAGAAAGACTGCTAGAATCCCTGTCTCTCAGCGTGCTGTAATTAGTATAGTCTAGTCTTCACGGTCTCTTTGGAAGCAATACGTATGGGTCAGAAGAGTACCTCTAGTTTCTTCAGATAATATTCCTCTTGAAACTTCGAAGGCAGGCTTTTGTGAAGTAATTGGCTTCTATTTTGAAGATCCTGCGTGTTGACATTTTCTAACATTTCCGTGACGCTCTGCTGCGAGTCATACAAACCTTTGACTATGCTTGCCGTCCTCCCATGTCTGGCCTATTTGGTACTGAGCTATAGTGTACGATGAGGTGTAAAAAGTCCCCTATATAGGCTGACTGCATTTCGCCACTATCCAGCCAGTGGGGCAAAGTCTGCCGCCAGCTTTGCCAACAACTGAGCCGGTATGACGAATCCATTCGACATACCTGTTACAGCCATGTATTTGTATAAGTTGACTGATTGATACTGTCGTCATAGGATACCACCTTTCTGCGGTCTTCGGAGTGCACAATTTTACATTTCCCAACATTTAAAAAGTGTTTACAATTTCTGCATCCCTTTGAAGTCTTATCAAGATCTAATTGAATAGTTCTGCAGCCTTTTAAGACAGCACTTCATTATAGATAACTGCATCTCTTGTGAAAAGTCTGAGGTTATTATCAATGTCTGAAAGGTAATTAATGTACAACATGAACAGGAGGGGTGCTAAAACACTTCGTTGCGGCACACCTGAAGTTGCGTCTGCTGCTGTCGATGACTCTCCACCCAAGATAAGAAGTTTCATCCTCTCTATCAGAGCTACTTCACTCTCTATAACAAAATAAAAGACAAAGAAGACCCTAAACTCGACGTCATGCGAGCAAATACTACTGAAACAAGTGCATGTTTCTGGATACTGGCTGTGTTGAGACATGAGAGGTGGTGGGAACTGGTGCTTGCCTAGTATTCTCCCGTTGTTACAGGGTCTACATCTACAGCTACTTGATTAGTCTGCAGTTTACACTAAAGTGCCGAGCCGAACACAGAACCAATTCCGGACTATTTCTTCGCCGTTGCATTCCAGAACAGCACGTGGCAAAAGCAACAACATAACCTTTCCCAGGAAGCTCTGATTTGACTTATTTGATCAATATCGTTATTTCTCCCTACATAGATGGGAGTCAGTAAAATAATTTGCCATTCGAACGGGAAAGTTAGTGATCGCAATTTCGTGAAAATATCTCGCTCTTGTTGTAATCTTCCCTATTTCTCGATAGTACAAAAAGAGTTGCCCTTCCTTGAACTTTTAAGAAGTCTTGTGTCAGCCTTATCTAATAAGTATCCCAAACCGCACGGAAGCACTCTATATGTGGACGAACAAGTCTCTTTATTGAACTTGTTGCAACTTATCAGTATTCTACCAATAAAATGCAGTCCTTTATCTACCTTCCCCACAGTTTCTATTGCACGATTCCAATTTCATGAACCCCTCCCCCCCCTTATAAAAAACACAACTTTATGTTTGCGATTGCCACCTCAACTCCCAACTCATCACCGTGAGAGCACAAAACGAGACGCTCTTCATTGAACTTATTGGATGATCTGTACCAGTCCTGTCTGCTTAGGACCCCAGTAGAGGACAGAGATTAGAGAATGGATAGCGGACTGTAGTGAGTGGTGCCTACCTGTGGTGTCGAACTTGGCGGTGGCGAAGAGCCCGCGTAGGCTGGAGGCCAGCCGCTGCGGGGACCGGCCCAGCAGCAGCGTCGCGTCTGCTTCCGACTCGACGGCCGCCGCAGCCGCGGCGTCGTCCGCTGCCCTCTGCGCCTCCGTCTTGTCGCGGTCCAGCGCCTCCCCCTGGCTCCGCTGCTGCTGCTGCTGCTGCTCCTTGCTGTCCAGCGCTGCCCGCCTTGCCCTCGCTCGCTCTTGCACTTGACGACCCTCGAGTGCTGCTCCGCCACTCGACGCTGGACCGCTCGCGCTGTCGCGCCCGCCGCTCGCAGGTGCAAGGCAGAACCTGGCAGTCGGTTCGGCCTCGGTCGGCTGGCGTCGGCCCGCGTCGGTCACGCGCCGAGAGCTCCGCGCCGCCGTCGCGGGGAGGGGCGAAGGCGTTCGGTCGTTCCGCCGTCGGTGGGCGTGGCCGACGCCGCCGGCGCCTGCGCCGCGGCGCCCGCTGCCGCGCTCCCACTGGACCGCCGCGCAGTGACGTCATTGGCGCTGCATCCAACCCGCGCACTCACCGGACCTCACGTGACGGACTCCCGACTTGCCGGCGCAGCCGGCTACACCTGTCGGGTCGATAGGCACTCGCGAAAACCACAGCTTTAATATCGGACCAAAGATATCGGGCAGCGGATCAGCAGATTACAGCTAATGCTGCACAAATTCCGCGTCGGTCATTGGATTTGTGTGCGGCGTCACGTTACAGCGACAGGAATACGTCCCTGCAGATGAAAAAATAGTTACTGTTATTCAATTTCTGCCATTCTGTCTTGCTGAAACAACGGTTCAATGAAGACACATTATTCAGTTATATGGAAGGTAAAAAGTAGCAGCACAAAAAACTACAACATAATGAATAATCTGAAGATGAATAGATGATGGCGAGGTTTGTAGGACTAAGTCTTTCAGTGAAAACATGGGCAAATTCCACAAATAATTTCTAAAGTTTTATTTCGCCAATGATAGATACTGTGGAATGCACTGACAGTGATTCAAGCATGTGATAAATACAGTTTGTAGGATTGTACCAAAGTCGTAATACAGCTTAAATTCCAAATTGGCTAGTACAGTTGAATAAGATCTGAAAGAAGTTGGAATAACAGAACATAGTGTATCCGTGATCTGATCATAGGAAAAGATTGCATTGGAAGATATTTTGAGAGAATGGAAGTTATATCAGTACAAAGAAAAGCTAAACCGATACACTGATATGCTCTTTGTTTAACATTCCGTCCTCCAGCAGGGCTCAATGTGACTAATTTAACATTAATCGTCAACTTTCTGCCCTACAGCAGGTCTTCAGATGTCGTTTTCCACGTAGTCCTGTCATTTGCTATCCTCTTCGCTGTCTCGTGATTGTCTTCCATCCTTATAACATCCACCATCCGGTACCTTCTGCGTCCTTTTTCTCCTTCTTTCACTTCTTTGTGTGTTTGTAATGACCTCGATATCGACGGGACGTTAAACCCAACATTCCTTCATTCCATTTCTTCCATTCACCGTTCCTTCCATAGCACCCGTCAGTAAGCAATCTCTTCTCATTCAGTGCTGAAGCCGACTGAGCTTCCTATTCCTGACTACCTTTAAAATTTCTCTCCCTTTCCCCATTCTTCTCAACATTTCCTGATTTCACACTTTGTCCATCCATTGTATTCCTTCCATACTCCTCCAAATCCAAATCTCAAATGCTTCTGTTTTTCTTTCTTAGTCTATTATCAGTGTCCGTTCCTCAGCTCCTTCATAAAAAATAAATTAGTTGCTATAATTTTTTCCTTAAATGTTTAGTCTACATTGTTCTTCAAATCTGAGCAATTTCGACGTCTTCCAGAAAGCAATACTATTACACTTAGACATCACTAACTACTCGGCGATATTACCTTCTTGTTTTAACACAGCGTGACTAGTGCCAGTGAGCCCAGACACTGCTCCTGCAACTGCTCACAATGCTGAAGTCGGCAAATCGCAGGATTCATACGACAGATGCTGCCTTTTGCAACTGCTAAATAACAAAAGAGCACTTGGTCAGTAACACGTGTGTACCACACAGCGCTAAAGGCCACTACGACAGTTTTGTTTAGGACAGTTTTGTTGTTCAAACTTAAAGAATTTGTCTGGCTCAGTTGTGCCGCTAAGTGGAAGATTAACGTTGGAAAAACTTCATCGGTTTTTATTGCATTGTGATATTTGTTGTTACTACACATAAACTTCAAAAACCAATATAAGAATACATAATTTGAAAATCAGCCTAAAAATAAATTATGATTAGGTTAAAATAACGTGCAATCAAAATATCGAAATGAAATTAGTACATATTAACAATACAGTATAGAACTAATTTTTATGATCTAGACATTTTCTGTAGCAAGCACATTCAGCCTTTTTACGCTGCAGTGTAATTCTTACACTGAAGAGACGAAACATTATGACCATTGTCAACAGCGAGCATTGAGGACGCGAGACGCGGTTAGGAAAGTATGTAAGTCGGAAAGATACGAATGGTGAATTATCCTAGCGACGATAGACGTCGCAAATAGGGTAATCCTCTGGCACAAGAGACTCTGACCACGGGCGGATTGTTATACGCTCGCTATTGGGAATGAGCATCTCAGAAACGGCCAAGCCGATTAGTAACGAAAATAAATTTCCTGTATGAGTCCGTGATCATTGTCAGTTGTGTGATAACAACTGACGTCTCGACTAGGCATAGGTTTTTGATACTGAAACTGAACTTGTTTTATGAATTCAACGTTTGGATCTGAGAAGGGTATCAGCCAAACCTACGTAAAAAATAATGAAATATTTTAAGCAGTGTGATTCTATAGTGAGCATCTATGGAAAACGGTTGGTTCGTAAAATCGTACAGGCGTCAATCTAAGGCAGTTTTGAGACGACAGAGTACACTCACACTCTAACACGTACGGTAACGACACGCCTGTTCATTCTTGTTACGTACTGCGACAGCAGCGCTCCAAGTGGTCGGAAAGATACGTTTCTGAATATGACGTCGAATGAGTGCGAATAGTAGCGTTTATATTGATCTGTAACATAGTTTCTACAATGAAGAGTGTATGTAGCGACACGAAAATAGGCAGTAACTAAAAACTGACACCGCAATTTCTTTTTGTGGTTTCCTAAGGACCATGGGAGGCATTGAGCGTTACATTACAGGACAGTTTGCTTACGATTTTCTAGTAACGATCAGATATTTACTAAAGAACATCTTTTCTTTCAAGAAGAAAAATGGCTGCGAAACAGTAGAAGACGTGATCTTTTGCAAAAAGACATCGTATATCTACTTAAAAGCTTGACATTTTCTTCACTCAACTTCTAGTCAAACCAATGAATGTGGAATACAGGAAAATGGCATGGAGTGCAATAGCTACATTAATTAACGTACCAAATAAGCCACCATAACCGTATGTAAAGGGAAAAACAAGCAAACATAATAGTAAAATGTCACAAACAATAAAATAATTTTCCAACACAGAAGAGACCAGTTCCACAACTGTTGCTACATCTGAGTCACAAAAGGCAAGAATCTTCAACAATTTCGCTTTCGATCCAAAAGTAATTTCGTTTACAATAATATTGTTATTTTGGGAAGTGGAGTGAAGTGTAACGATATGCCAGTCATGGGGTTCCATAACAGAGTTGTTACATGTCAAGGCAACTGCCTATCATAATAAGAACAACCACAGAAATATATGCTTCTCATGCATGAAATATGTTTTTATATTCTCTTGCCTTCAGCGGAGTAAGCCACAGTCACCTGTCTTCCTTGTTTTTCTCCCTCTTTTTTCCGCAATTGCACATATACAGCTTGTACATGCTAATTTAAGTCTTTTGCAAATGTAATAAGTCTTATTAAAATCAGACGCGTTTCACTTTATTCTAAAGCGTCTTCAGTGGTCATTGTAACTATAAGGTCCTCTTATAATTTTTTTATAATCATGAACAGCTTGCATGCTCTACTTACTAATGTAGACAGTTTTTATTTCTTTCGTTACTCACGGTTTTCCTGTTGTTTACTGCATTATCTTCCACGTGTATGTGTTGAGTTTTTGCACACAACTTTCACTGCGCTAAATATATTCACATTTCTTTTATCACTGTCCTCGCGCCATTTCGTGTATTTTCTTTTTCTTTGGTATTGCGGACTGCGTTGTTTGTTTGTTTTGGTACTGGTGGAAAAACCTGTTATCGCTCTGTGAATGTTTATGAGTGTTTATATTTTCCGACTATAGAGTGGAATAGCAGACTCACAGAGCGATAGCAGACGCTCCCACCACTACCAAAAGAAACAAAAGACAAACGCATCCCCCAATAGCACAACGAACACACGAAATGGCGATGTTTAAAGTACTAAATAATGCATGCGAATTGTGCATGATCATAACAAACAAAATTGTAAGAAAAAAAAATTGTTGCAGTGAGCACTGAAAATGCTTTGGAATAAAGCTGAACGCGGGGTGAAAGACTGCATCACTCTCCTAAGCCTTTTTAATGCAAGCACTTTCTTCTTGGTTTTCCATTCATATTTTTCCCATCTGGTTCTTGTACAACTTGTGTGTTGTCCTCCAGACTACACCATTTTTCTTTAGAATTTCGAATATATTCCACAATTTGACGTTGTCGAACGCTTTTTCTAGGTCGACAAATGCTATGAACGTGTCTTGTTTTTTCTTACGCCTTGCTTTCATTATCAGTCGCAACATGAGAACTGCCTTTCCGGTGTTCTTGCCTTTCCAATAAAGCCAAACTGATCCTCACGTAACAGATCTTCAATTTTCTTTTTACTCATTTACGAATAACAGGAAGAAGAATAGTTAGGAATCAATGTAACGTCAGTGAAATTATAAGTGATGTAAAATATTGGATTGGCGAAGGATGGGAAAATAAATCGGACGCCCCGTAGGAATTTGCATCAAGTGTTATAGGAAAATCAAGGAAAACCTAAACGTGGATTGCCGAAGATGATGTTGAATCCTGGCGTTCCAGAAGGCTAGAATGCTACCGATACGCCACTTCGCCGGGTCGCAAAATATATGTATACTTATGAGAAAAGTACCAAAACAGCTGTATCTTGAGAATGTCTTCATTGTGTCGCAATACTAGTTTCGGAAGCACATTATGGCCATCCTCAGGGCCCTCACTGGCAAAAGAGTATTATAATTCCTTGACGCGTTTATTGCGGAGTCCTTGTTACTAGTACACGTGGGCTAGCTTTCCTCAGGAGTCTCTCCTCGACACCGTGTTGTCTCCAATGCACTGGACTCCGCAATGAATGCGTCAAGGAATTCTAATACTCTTTTGGCAGTGGTGGAGCCTAAGGATGGTGGTAATGCGCTGCAGAAACTAGTCGTGAGAGACAATAAAGACCTCAAGATACAGCTGTGATTGTACTTTTCCTCACGTACGATGCGTATTCGGAATGTTAGGTCCGATTGGTCGCGAAATGGAAACCACTCTCAAAATCTGATGAAGCTTTGGACAGATGTGTTGGGCAGAGTTTCTAGTACGCCCGTCGATCACATTACGTTTCTCTTTTCAGATCTGAGCGCACAGTGAGCACATAAAGATGCCTAGAAAATAGTGTCTCCCGCCAAATACGAGGGGCTGGTGAGAAATTTCGCCTGAAGCTATGCATCTCACATCACATAACTGTCATGCATTTTGTTCCTCAAGACAATTCTCAGCCGCATTCTGCAGGGGCAATCAAGACGCTCCTCTAGCGTTTTCAATTGGAAGTGTTTCATTCCCCACAATACAGCCCGTATTTGTCTCCCTCTGAGTTTCATCCCTGCCCACATGAACCGCTGTCTATGAAGACAACATTTTGGCAAAGACAACCCTCGGAGGCCAACGTAGACAACTCGCGGAAAGCACTGGCGGCTGCCTTCTAAAACGACGGTATTGGAAAATTTGGACAACCCTACGACAGAGGTCTAAGTCGGATCGGCGACTATGTAGATAAGTAGCTGTAAGTTGTAGCTAACTGTTGCAAATAAAACATTTTTGATTTTCACAGTGATCTCCATTCCGCGACCAATTGGAAGTTACTTTCCAAATACGCCTCGTATATCACCACCTTAAGTCCCTCGTCCTTGCAGTAGGATGGACATCCATAATGTATACACTCCTATTCTACGTTCTCTGAGCTAAAACGATTTTTCCGCGGAGTACTCCTTTGTTAATCTCATACCTTAAATTTAAGTGGGATTTTATAATTTACTGCCCCGTGGATTTCATTTTACGTTTTGTCGTTGCAAAAAGCCAAGAGAAAAGGATCGCTACCTTTTTGCAGCGTCAGCTGGAAAGGCTACCTCGCAATACTTCCATCCTCTCAGAGTCAGATGCAAATGACACTCCCATCCCCAAGAGTTATGACACGAGCCGAGCTTCTGCTCACACGCCAGTTTTTCTCTTCGTTCGCCTCGCAAAGGAAACGCGACAATACTCCGCCTCTGACAGTGGAGATCATACGAAAGACTGAGGTAATGAAATCTACATAATTATAGCTCTGCCCTCTTTTGTCCCTGGTGCATAATGCAGAACTGAACACGCGGTAATTTTGTGGTCATATGTACCGGCGAAATATCTAGCTCTACTGCAGTGAACATTCCCATAATGTGGCTGTATGGAAAATCTTGAAATGAGTGCAAGTGGCATTTTTCTTGCAACAAATATCAAGAAGCAAGACTATGTCATTTACGTTCCGAATTTACGAGTATTTTATTGCGGCGCACGCCAATATTCTCGTCTTCTTATTTGCTGCGTTCAAACCTACCTTAATACTGACATAATCACATTATTGATATAGACACCCATCTCGTTAGTGCGCTGAATATTATTTAGGCAATGAGATGACGAAGGAAAATTTGAGTATAGAAAATTTGTACTCGCATTGTTTTGAAGGATATAATGATATATTTTTTAGAAATACAGTTCATAAATCTAACTAGCACAAGGCAATTTGATAGCTTACAGAGTGAGTTTTCTTTTGATACAATCCTGTTCTTAATTTCAGTGTAGCGGCTTATGCCGAGTAACAAGAAAGTTACTTCGATGGACGCATTACTACCACGAATTATTCATCTGACGTTCCACTGACGTGAAAGTCCCTAATACGTAACACTTTATACATAGTGTAATGGAGGGAACAACGGTATCTGAAGATGAAGATGATGGTACACAGAGGAGTGGGTATTTTTCTGCTAACTTAATATTTGTACTATTGGTTCTGTTTTTATGGTACGAATGTTTTCTTTTTTACGGTACGGGAGAGAGCATATTTCCAACACTATTCTAGCGCTCTTGGAATGTATAGGGAGAGTATATTACTCTAACTTTCCACGTCGGGAGAAATCACGCGGCGAGCATGGAACTTGATTATCGTTACAGTCTTTCTTGCCCTGTATATCTTTCCGAAATTATGAACAACCTTGTGGAGATCCGGGTAATAGAAATCTACGTTTTGGTTTTATAGTAAATGCTCCATTTCGAAAATCACATCATTCTGAAAATGACTGCCACGTAATGATTTCTTCATGTACGGAAAGAGGAGGACGTTACTGGGAGCCATATTAAGAAAATACTGGGCATGTTTATGCGACTGTGTCCTCTGCAATGAGCTGTTGCGTAAATAGCCCTTGGCAGCTTTTCGCGACGCTTCATATTTGCAGCCCTCCTTAACCTCGTCAGGAGATTTTGGTGTGATGCTCCTGCGAAGGTTTGCCGCTTACGAGCTTAGACTGTTACCAACACAACATGACGTATCATAAAAATCCAGCATCACTTTGCCTGGTAATACTCCTAGTTGGGTATCTGCCTTTTTAGGGGTGGTGAATCCACATGTATGCACTGGTTTCTGTGTTGTGTACAGCTAGCAGTTGTCCATGCTGATGAAGTCGTCTGAACTGATCTGACACAGCTGCAATAATTCTGCTTCTGCCTCGGATCAATGGGCGTTTTGAAGGGATGTGAATAGCCTTGGACCCCAAGTGGGCAGCGTCTTTTTTCGTATGAGAATCAAGTCCTTCACGACGACACCGTTGCCTAAAACATTCTGGGACTCCATGCCACGTCATTTCGGGATAAAACATCGGAGCTTTCGACGATTACCTCCATCGTCTTCTCAGGTGGAACTGGCTGCCTAAAATACTGTTATGGGGGTCTTGCTGCATTCAAGCAAGCTCTCAATGCTTAGAAAAAAACAGCTATTCGCCGCAATTTTTACGCTACTACGGGAGCAGACACTGAAACTATCAGCAACAACATTATGTAATTGCCGGCCGGTCAGGAGCCGTCTATGGGCTATTTAAGGTCACTGCAGCTGCAGTTTACACCGTCTGTTGCTTCCGACGAAGGTAATGGTATAAAGATCCAGTTTTACCAGAGTCTTAACACACGGAGTCATGACACTCCTGCTTATTTTTGATATACTCTACGACAGCAGCGTTCCAAGTGGCCAAGAAGCTAATTTTCTTGATACGATATCAGATAAGTGCAAATTGTATCGTTTATATTGATTTGTAATACAGTTTTTACAATACGGAGCGTATGTAGTGCCTTAAGACCCCAGAGGTATGGAACAGTACATTACAACTAATTTATTTACGATTCTCTGTACACCTACACATATTTAGTGAAGAATGTCGTTTTCTTTGAAGTCACAGCAAGGCTTGGAGTCCCTTAACTCACAGTGACAGAATCGCTGAAAGCTACTCTTCTAGATGCAGAATCTGTTAAACAAAACCAGTCTGTTAACGCATAGGACCGTCACCGCCGCCACGACTCCCATCACCAGCAGTGTTCACAAAATCGTCGTCGGGAGGTAGCTCCTTCTATCGTCGACGAATGCTACTTCCATCGCCGGATCGCTATAAGACGATCGAGGTTTCAAAATGAGGACATCGCCAGCAACTGCTGCCACAACAAATAGAGCCACAATCTACACGACGACTTCTGCTATCTGGACAACAGTATGAGCAACAATTGCCTGTTACACTTCCGTCGGACCTCTTAACAACACCCCAGTGTCACCAAAGGCGCCGCCGACCGCCCAGAACACAGCACCAGTATCATCACATATGGCTATCCCAACACCAGCCTTATCATCGCCAGCGGCATCATCAGCCGCAGCATCATCAGCAACAGCAGCAGCCGCGCCATCATCAGGAGCGGCCCCAACACCGCCAGCCACAACACCAGCTATATCACATACACCAACACCAACAGGTAAACATTCCCTAACCACAGTCACCCCACAACCTCCCTTCCACACCCAACCAAAAACTATCACTAATACTAACAAAAAGGATCATCAGAGTGAAACTAAGAGGACCCAGCTAACTCTCCCAGATACTGACGACATGGAGGTCGAAATCACCCAATAACAGCAACACCTAGTCCATTACTCTTCCTTTTTGCTCAATAGATGTTTCCCAAATTTCTCAATCCAAAGACACGCCTAATACAGCAACTGATCCCTAGGAGAGATTCAATCATCTTTAAAACTAACGATCCTCATTCCCACTCATCCCTACTCAGAATATTTTGAAGGAAATGCTACCATTAAGGCCCTTACAAACCCTCAACCTAAACAACCCTATCCTCCATGCTGACCCACCACATTCACAGCAGTGATCAAAAAGGTCAACTTAGAGTACACGAACGAAGAGATCTAAAGTGAACTCAACTCGTAACTGGGAATCAGGATGCACAAGGCATTCTCCATTCACAGCTATATTGGACATCGCTTCTTAGTACAAGTGTTCTCAGAATTATCCAACACCACTGACACACTTATGAAACATGGAGCACTGATTTATCGCGGGAAGCATCCTGTAGAAGCATCTCGATCCACTACACAAGTGTACAGATGTGAGCGATGTCTCCATTACAGTGGACACTTGACAGAATATTACAGAAACTATCCAACCTACGTCACTGCAAGCAAAACCGCATTCACAAACAATGCGCAAACCTAAACTCCTCACCTACCTGCAACGCTTGCTACCAACCTCATTCCACCCACTCCCACCAATGAAAATCCAAACTCTCTCCTCAAAAGCTTGAATCCACTCCCCCATATGCATTGATGATCAACCGCTCCACAAAAACAACTCCATCCATCCTCCACCCACCACTGAAGATGTAATCTATTCCACACAAGTAATTCTGCAAAACCTACATCCTTTTGAAAGACCGCACATCCTACAACAAATAACCCTCAGCACCTGCATTATCTTCCATCTCATTACCAAATCACATATTCACAAAATCAAACTCATTTCATTTTCGATCTACTCAAACACCGGTGTAACCTACCCCTCTAATTCTTCCTTGTTTTGCTGAAAATATCCCTTCTCTCCACTACAACAAATATGTTTTTATCCATAGACTCCAACAACACGAAATCCAGACCCTCCTTCTCAACGACACCTTTCTCCAACCCCTCCATTCAATCCGCATGTCTCCTTACATCCTGCATGGTTCTGACAAGCCCTATCGTACTGCCTGTGGCAGAGTGCCCATCACCCAACTCCAAACTATCCTACTATCTCCTCTAATCCGCGACCGCTCCTAAGTGATTCAGATGCTCACCTCATCCTTACCATATTTCTCCAAAAATTCGCTTTAAGCCATGCCACTATCTACATCCGCCCTAACCATCCCATCCCCTACGATTTCCTGACCCATGTAGACTGAATCTTTACCAAATACATAATCACAGCCGACCTTAAGCTTCATTCCCACACACCTGCCGAAAAAACGGCGGCGGCGTCAGTTTATCGACGTCTTCGATGGCCACGATATTCACATCCCTTTCCACACCCGTCCTGACACAGATAAGATCTCCCCCCCCCCCCCCTCTAGTGCCATTATTGTCTCCTCGAATATCTTCAGGCGCAGCATTGCAGAAGTAGCAGATCCAACTGGGAGTGATCACCATCTCCAGGTCCCATACTCTGGACCAAAACCAACTTGCATTACTCCAAATCATTCACCTCCACATATCCGGGATTATTCCTATGCAGAGTGGAATGCATACTGTTCCCTAATTCATACCATAATCGAAAATCATTGCAACTTCAAAATCCTAATAACATCCAAAGAGAGGCTGACTTCCTGCAACACATGGTCTCGAATCAATTTACCACCATATCCCACTCCTATTTCTCTACGATGACCATAATGATATTCCTGCTCTTGGCCTGCTCCAAGAATCCTGTCGTGCATACAGAGAATCTTTTTGTATTTGTGACCAAGACACTCTCATGCCCCACCGACAGCTCTAGCGACATGTTTGCAGTTACTTACTAGCCAAACGAATGGCACTAAGCGAAACACCTATAAACTTTAAAAAATATTGGAAACCCTTCCCTAGACTCTACAGAAACAGCCCCACCTATCCCATCCTACATAACAACACAAAATGGTTCAAATGGCTCTGAGCACTATGGGACTTAACTTCTGAGGTCATCAGTCCCCTAGAACTTAGAACTACTTAAACGTAACTAACCTAAGGACATCACACACATCCATACCCGAGGCAGGATTCGAACCTGCGACCGTAGCGGTCGCGCGGTTCCAGACTGTAGCGCCTAGAACCGCTCGGCCACCCCGGCCGGAATAACAACACACAGCTTCCAGACGATCGCATCAAAGACAACCACCTCGAATTCTACCTGGAAGACACATTCACCATCCCTCATAACCATCCCCCCCCCCCCCCCCCGCCCCACACACACACTTTCATTACACGATGGACCCTCATGTTTATGAACGTACCAACACTGTGGCCGTGATACAATATCCACAGTCAACGTCTATCTTCAGGAATTCTGAGAACCGGGGTGATGCAGAACTTTTTTTAATATGTGTATTTCCCATCATTGAAGAAACAAAATATATTATAGTTGCCACAACCGAGCAAAAAACGCAACATTCTTCACTTTTAAAGCAAAAGTAGTTACCTTCACAAAAATATCCGTGCACTGGAAAGTCGAGACAGACGTAACGATGCGAAAATCATTAGACTCCGTACAAAACTGTTACGTGTCAAGGAAAACACCTATCATAATAACAGAGAACAAGAGAAATATCTGTTTCCGATGCGTGGAATATGTGTTTGCATTCTCTAGATTTCAGCGGTATTGCAACTATACACATATTCGGAAGTAACTATTCATGAATAAATTGTAACTTATGCCACTGAACCAGTCAGATTCGCCTTTTTTGACATTTATTTCACGATCACTCACGCCTTTTGGTAATTTACTAGCGCTTCGGACTCATAAATATAACAACTATTTCGTTAAATAAGTAGAAACATAATTAAAAGCAAAGGTTAATTATACGATTGTCTTCTCACCGCTAGAGACGCTAGTGCCGTTCCAACTGCCAGACAGTAACGATTTCCGCAGCAGTGAGAGTCGCGATTGTGTAAGTTAGACTGTGGTTTTAGCTTGAACTGAAGCAGCAAGAAATCCGAGAACGGTTTACACGACTTTTGTCATGTGTAAAACATCATGTAAGATGTTGGTTATACGCTGGGCGTCGGGCACCAGGGTCGCGTATTGTCATTCTGATTTGTCACAGAGAGATCGCTTGCCACTTAGTTCTTCGCCATTCAGACTTTTCTGAACAGACTGTAAGCAACTGACCACCGTACCATAAGATGCAAAATTTTTTCCGTACACTTCCACTAATTCAGAATGGGTTTTGCACCGTCGTTCGCCCCCTCAGATACAGAAAACGAATTACACTCGGTACTTCAGATTATTAATTGTAAGAAAATGAAACACCTACTGCCGTCCTTATATTGGCATTTATTGTGTAGCTGCCAGTTTAGACGCTTCAATGCACCATCATCAGGCTTTAGTTGATAATGAAGGGGTCAACAGTTGACAGTTGATGGTTAGAGAGACAACGTCACAGTTACAGGTAGTTTGCGTAAACCAGTTGTTGGCCACTGATACATCATATATATGGAGCGTGGTAAACCCTTCAGCGTCAACTAAGGCCTGAAGACGGTGCACTGAAGCGCCGAAACTGGTAGCTACAGAATAAATAACAACATAAGGACTGCCGTAGTTGTTTCATTTTCTTACAGCAATGAACGGCCGTAGCCCGCAGACCTCCTTGCACAAGGCTGGACATAAAACGAAACATTATTAACTGGTTCCGCCATTCTTTTTGCCTCCTCTGTCGGCGCCCTACAGTGTTGGGGCGCGGGATACCACTGTTTACCACAACTGCAGGCCAGCAAACAATCAAAAAATCCATTACGTAACTTTATTTTTTTGAATTAGGAATTAAAATTTTGTGACCAGTCCGCACAATGCAGGTAGCGAAACGTATCGTAAAAGCAGCCTTCTAATGTACTACTAAATTTGGCCGGCCGCTGTGGGCGAGCGCTTCTAGGCGCTTCAGCCCGAAACCGCGCTGCTGCTACGGTCGCAAGTTGTTGCCGAAAACAGTTTGCAACGAGCTGATACAAAGCCAGAAATATGACCTTAGACATTCCGAATGAAGCTAAATCGAATACGTTAAAATGTACTTTAAGAAAGAACTAGTGTTTTAACAAAGATCCAAAGAGAAATTAGTTTCTAATTAGTGTCTGTGAAATACACAGTACAATAAAATTAACTGAAAGCAGCACGTCAAAGGATAAAAAAAATCACAGGCACAGAGGGCATTCAAAGAACATCGCTCAAAAATCGCTGGTGGTGCGAGCCAAAATATAACAAGAAACACGATTGATAGAAGTTCTAAAGATTAAACAAAGGTATTTAATATTATAAAAGCTAATTCCTAGTAGTTGTCTCTGATGTACACAGTGCACAATTAAGCGAACTGAAAGCTACATATCAAAACACGATAAAAAAAGCTGCAGGCACAGCAGATTTGCCGAATTCAAGACGAGTAAACAGATAAACTTGTGCAGCACGGGTCCGAGTGAGAAACAGAGCACCAGGATATGAGATTTCCAGTAGTCTGTAATGTAATGAAAGCAGAAGTTGGATGCAAATTCATTCTGTTCACTAAGAAGTTTAGTAGGGTGACGTTTCATATTCCCATTCTCTGACGATGCCTGAACCCAAACCTAGGAGGAGTGTTTCGGAATAATGTAGTTTCAAACTGACTGTCGGACACGTATGGAAGATAAATGCAATATCTATGTTTTCTCACATTTGTTACAAACCTCTGGGGGGAAAAAATTTCTTAGAAAAATATTGATTAAAGGAATATCTTCTCTCACGTGGCAGACATACGTCACTATTCCAAAAGCTCGTCAGGTCTCTCACTGCACAGGAGCAATTCATTCCCACCTTTCAAAAGCACTGGTACAGCGCAGAGGGCGGCAGCGCAGTTGAAAGCGCTCCTCTACAGGAACCGGTAGGATGCCGGCAGTGCACGGTGTCAAAGCACAGCCGAACCGACGGGCTCATGTGATACGAGGAAATTCGTACCGCGTTATCGTATTGTTTCAGAGCTCGTGCCGTAATTAGAAAAGCGGCTCTAACTCAACGATACCCAAAACAGCGGCCTGTGACACGCTAATAGCTTGCTTCATTACCGTAATCGAGTTTCAACCTAATCACAGGTGAGGTCAACCTGTTAACCTTCAATGAGTGCCCATGCGTTTGCGTACGCATATTATGACTCCAATGGTTGTTCCTATTCAGGATGAGAATTAAAAATTGGACAACAAGTGTCATACTAACAGTATCGTCAATCCTTGACACTTGTCATTGTTTGGAAATAACACTTCCAATTTCAGAGAATGTAGACGATAAAGTATCACAAACATTGCATTTAGGATAATTTAATCGTGTTTTAAAATTCCATGTGACTTGATAAGAAATTTACCGGCAGCTCCATATTCACTATAAGCTAAGGTGACAAAAGTCATGGGGTAAGTCCTAATATCGTGTTGGACCTCCTTTTGCACGGCGTAATACAGTAACTCGACATGGCATAGACTCAACAAGTCATTTGCAGTCCCCTGCAGAAATACTGAACCATGCTGCCTCTCTAGCCGTCTATAATTGCGAAAGTGTTGCTGGTGCAAGATTTTGCTCACGTATGAGCTCTCGAATACGTCCCTGAAATATTCCCTGGGGTTCACGTCGGCCTATGTGGGTAGTCAAATCATTCGCTGGAATCGTCCAGGATGTTCTTCAAACCAAACGCGAACAATTGTGGCCCGGTGACTTAATATGGTTGTCTGGAAACATCAAGTCCATAAATGGCTGAAAATGGTCTCCAAGTAGCCGAACATAACCATTTCCAGTCACTAATCCTTTCAGTTGTACCAGAGGACCCAGTCCATTCCAAGTAAACACGGTCCACACCATTATGGAGCCACCCAGCTTGAACGGTGCCTTGTTGACAACGGGAGTCCATATCTTCGTGGGGTCTCCGCCACACTCAAAACCCACCGTCAGCTCATAGTAAGTGAAATCGGGAGTTATCTGACCAGGTCATGGTGTTCCAGTCGCCTAGGGTGCAACCGATATGGTCAAGAGCCAGGGAGAGGCGCTGCAGGCGATGTCATGCCCTGACATCGGTCGTCTGCTGACATAGCTCATTAATGCCAAATTTCGCCGCACTGTCCAAACGTTCATCGTACATTCCACATTGATTTCTGCGGTTATTTCACGCAGTGTTGCTTGTCTGTTAGCACTGATAACTCTACGCTGCTCTCGGTCATTAATCTGTGGCCATCGGCCATTGCGTTGTCGGTGGAGTAATGCCTAAATGTGGTATTCTCGGGGCACTGTTGACACTGTGAATAGAGGAATACTGAATTCCCGAACTATTTCCGAAATGGAAGTCCTGTGCGTCTAGGTGCAACTACCGTTCCGCAGTCAAAATCTGTTGATTCCAGTCGTGATGCCATAGTCATGTCAGGAGACCTTTTCACATGATTCAGCTGAGTGCAAGTGGCAGCTCCGCCAGTGCTGTGTCCTTTTATACCTTGCGTACGCGATACAACCGCCGTCTGTATAGTGCATACCGCTATGCCCTGACTTGTGTCACCTGAGCGTAAGTGTTCGAGAATCGATGAAGCACATTATTTACTTTTCATAATGAGATGTCAACGCAGCTTGCGTCACTTGGTGGCTCTGAACTAATGACATATCTGCACCACTCCATCGGTTGACGTCATACGTTATACGAATGTGTGAATCAAAGTTCATGTTGTTTGGAAAAAAACTAAGAGAATTTCTAATCCAGTGGCGAAGAACACACACGTTTTTTTGTGCCATGCTTCGTTTCGTCTAAATAATACAGAACAGAGCCAGTGCCGTCCGGCTGGTATATATGTGAATATGAACTTCTTCGTCGTTTGTACAATGTGTTGAATACCATTGTTGCTAGAGGAGTTGTATATAAATGTGTAGTCTGGGCCACTTTGATCACAAGTCATGAAGTTTTAATTTGGTTACATCACCTGAATCGAATCATTGGCCACACAATCCAAGATGGATGCAGCCTCTCTTTCTCTTATCTATCAGTTGACCAGTTAAGACCGCTTTCTCTCTCTGTCTTTCTCTCTTGTTTCCTTTTCTTTTCTTTTTGAGTCATCAGTCTTCTGACTGGTCTGATGTGGCCCACTACGAATTCCTCTCCTCTGCCAACGTCTTCATCTCAGAGTAGTACTGGCAACATGCGTCCTCAACTATTTGCTGGATGTACTGTGTCTTCACGTACAGTTTTTTCTCCTATCTGTGACATGTCATTCCACGGCGCTCTCACCAGTCCCTCTCCCCTAACTTTAATCTTCCCCTCTATCCCTATTCCATATTTTCAGCTAATCAAAATCGAAGGTAGCGGAACTAGGACAACTGTTCCAGCGGAAAAATAAAAAAAAAATACAAAATGGCATGAATTATCCCAGTTCCAATTTATACCGCACCTCCATCCTCCCCTACAACTAATCAAGGCGTAGTAGTAAAATAGTGTGTAAAAATGGCGTCAGATATGCAGGAAATACGTGCCTAATCCTTACTCGAACGTCAAAGACATGTATTATTTCCGTAAAAGTGAAAGATAATTGCGCATGCATACATCCCTCTGTATTTAATCAGAGTTGTATTGAAATGTGTAAAAATGGTGTCCAGCTACAATAGTTCTGCGGTATCTGCGTACACAAACAAACAAACTTCTGTCATAATATTAAAAAAATGACTTTCAGGTCAAATATGTGCATTATTTCCATGACACCAGTAGCTATAACTGTCGGTAACTGACACTTCCAGGAGCTGACACCTGACTCAGTATCTGACAACTATTGCAACAAATACACACACACACACACACACACACAGATACATACATATGTTATGGGCGTCTATACAGGAACGTCTCTGCTGTCATGATAAGATATAAAGCCAGCTGACTCTGCTGACCCGCAAGACAGAGAGAGACAGAGAGAGAGAGACAGAGAGAGAGAGAGAGAGAGAGAGAGAGAGAGAGGGGTGGGGGTGGGGGGGAGGAGAGAGAGATCCCTAATGTTATGCTCCACTAAATACAAACTAGACAGAGTAAAAGAAAACAAAAATTGTCCTATATACAAAATATATTATATATTTTATATGCATTTTTTGTATGCTATGTGTTTCCACTCAGCGTGTTGACATACAACGCTTTCTCTCTGTATGAGAAGTTATGATGGATCATTGAAAAGTATACAACTTACATCTTCATTCTGCAGAAGATGACACAGTGGTGTCGAAACATGTCTGGGCAAATATAAAAATAAACTAATTGTGTTTGCATAAGGCTGATTTTTAAACCAACCCAGTTTTTAAATCATAAACACGGAAGAACAAAGAGAGGAGTTTCAAACCTTAGTAAATTGAGTAACTTAAAGCCAAGCCAAGCATTTCCTACGAAGCTCCACAACAAATTCAAGAAGACAACAGTACAACTGCACAAAACGATCCTCAACATCAGGTTTAACAAAATCTGTCTAAGTAATAACTCAATCGCTGGTTTTATAAAAGTAAATGTAAACAGCGGGTCACCTGCAGCACAAGTAGCCAAAAGAAAAACAGAAATTATTTGTTTGGAAGAAAAAATTCATTTCCTATATGCAAAAAACAGCAGCCTAATCTTCAGATGTACAAAACACACCTTAAATTATCTAATCTCTTAAAAACACCAACCCATTTCGATGACGTAACTCAAGAAATCAGGTCTTACACAGAAATATTGATGAAAAGAAAGAAAGAAAGAAAGACGAAACGAAAAACTGATTCATCTCATGAGATCTGCTACAACAATAGATAAAGAAGACAGAGTGGGGACCCAACATCAGTTCCACGACAGACTTGTCAATGTAACTGTTATAGAATTAACAAAACAAGAAAGAGAACTACTTGAAAAGGGGCCGTAACACCACATAAACCAAAGCCTGTCACACAAAATCACATAAAACCTGATCACACAAACAGAAAACATAATAAAGCAGGAAGAAAAGCTGGCAGCAGAAGAGATAAAACACATAATCAAGGAGAACAAGACCCACATCATCTCAAAAACAAAAACAACAAACCTAAAAATATGTATAAAACTAAACAAAACACTCCAAAATCGCAAGCAATCACCACTAGAACAGACAAAGGGAATACACTAGTACTGATGAATGAGGCAGAGTACATCAAGAAAACAGAAGAATTTACAGAACAGTACATCATCATGAAGTAGATCAATGATCCTACAATGAGATACCAAAGAAACGTACAAAAACTCTTCAAAACCCTCAAAGTCACCATCATGGAAACTCAAGCCAAATACATGACAGCCGGCCGCTGTGGCCGAGCGGTTCTAGGCTTTCCAGTCCGGAACCGCGCCGCTGCTATGGTCGCAGGTTCGAATCTTGCCTCGGGCATGGATGTGTGTGATGTCCTTAGGTTAGCTAGGTTTAAGTAGTTCTAAGTTTAGGGGACTGATGACCTCAGATGTGAAGTCCCATAGTGTTCAGAGCCATTTGAACCATTTGAAATACATGACATAAAAGAATCCCAAAGCACCCAGCTTCAATAGTTTGCCAAAGATGCAGAAAAATATCTGTCCAATGAGGCCTGTAATCAATTTACAAAAATGCACCATTTTACCACATAGCTAGACGCTAACATACATTACTACAGAAATGATACACTTTCACAAACAACAGAAACCTAAAAATCACCAGTGAACTGATAGAATACATAAAAAGTATAAACAGACCGTCAACAGCAACCCTGGTATCTTCTGACATCATATCCATGTACACAAATGTGCCAGTAGAAGAAACTATCAGCATTGTTAAAAAACATCTGCAGTATCAAGGGGACACAACAAGTACACACATAGATGAAACAGAAGCCACCCTGAACATTATAACAGAACAGAACTACCTCACTTTTAAGGAAGTGTTCTATCTGCAAACAGATGGCCTACCAATGGGCTCACCCATCAGTGATCTACTTGCAAACAATCTCCAAACCACATTGAAAACAAAATATTCAATGAAATCATACATCCAAAACAGTACAAGATTATATACTGGTAGCAATATGTTGGTGACTTTATTTGCTTGATTGGTGAAACAGATACTGGAATAAATTAATTACACAGTGAGATAAATACAGTTCACCCAAAAATAAAATTCACCATTGAGACAGAAGAGGAAATGATCCTTAATTTCTTAGACATTACCATGCACAGAATCAGCAACAAACATGATTTTGAAATTTTCAGAAAACCTACAGCGGCAAGTAAAACCATTCACATCAACCCCAACCACCCCAAAGCATACAAACTCTCAAGTTTAAAACACATGCTACACTGGCTCAACAGAACTCACTGGATAAACTCAGCTACACGCAGGACCTAAATACAATACACCAAATAGCCAGAGTGAATAGGTACAACACACAAATGATAAACAAATTGAACAATTAAATTAAAGAAACAAATTAAAAGAGAAGAAACCATAAACAAATCACCAGCCACAACAGAGAACTAAGAACACAAACTCGAGACAAACAGTGGGTATCAGGAACACCCTACAAAGAGTACAGCATGGCACATACTAACATACAGTAACAAAAAGGCCCATAGGGTGGGAAACATACTGAAGAAGCAAGGGCTACAAATATCGTTCCGCAGAAATAGCACAGTAAAGAATAATCTAAGTTCTAAGAACAGCTCTGCAGACAAACTCTCCAAAGCTGGAATATATCAGTTAACCTGTAGTTCACGCCAGTCGGTCTACATAGGCCAAACATGCTGAAATTTCGAAACGAGGTACTCCGAAGTCCTCAGAGCCATAAGTGCAGCTGGCAGGACGTTGCTAGTCTTACGTCCAGCACCTTTTGCACTTTCTGCTTCGTTTTTCCAATCATCAGTCTGAAAAAATTCTTCTCGGTCTCATCACTTGCACTCGAGGACTTTTCTGCGTTAATCTCAGTGCATGGCTTCATCCAGAGACCTTCGTCAGACGATAGAATTCGAGGAATCTTTTTTAAAAGCAGTTGATGTTGTAAACATTGTTTCAGATTTCTGCGGTGAGCTACACATAAGTCGAAAAGAGTTTCTTTGATTTTTTATTGTTCGATGATGGCGTCATTTTTCGGATATAAGAACAAATCCTAACGTAAATAGTGAAAACTCGTGGGATATTCAAGATCTGCTTTTAGTACATATCCTATATTCGACTCGTCTCGTATGTTGTTCATAACAAACGTTTCGACACTCTCCGAAAGGAAGCCAATCAAAATTGGACAGTGTAAGATACAGCAACACCGCCCTGCTGTGTAGGCCACTCACATCAGGATATTTAATATAATATTTGTCAATTTTGTCATCATAATCGGGTATAAATCTGTTGTGGACAAAAGCAAGTCGCAGCGTGTGGTAGCAGTACGATCTTGGGAGCCTTGCCACGGTTCGCGCGGCTCCTCCCGTCGGAGGTTTGGCTCCCCCTCGGGCATGGGTGTGTGTGTTGTCCTTAGCGTAAGTTAGTTTAAGTTATAATAAGTAGTGTGTAAGCCTAGGGACCGATAACCTGCCGGCCGGTGTGGCCGAGCGGTTCTAGGCGTTTCAGTCTGGAACCACGCGGCCGCTACGCTCGCAGGTTCGAATCCTGCCTCGGGCATGGATGTGTGTGATGTCCTTAGGTTAGTTAGGTTTAAGTAGTTCTAAGTTCTAGGGGACTGATGACCTCAGAAGTTTAGTCCCATAGTGCTCAGAGCCATTTGAACCATTTTTTTACAATTTACAACAAGTTTTTGTTCGCTTCTAAGAGTTCACTAAACGACTTTCCCTGCCTAAGTCACCCCTGGACGATGATCTATAACCACGTGGTTCAGAGCTGCTCTTCTATCATCCGAGTAGGCTTCTCCGTTGTCGTCCGGTCATTGGTGGATTGTACTCGGCCGGTCATTGACCGAGGCGAAGTCGATATCTTCATCCTCAGCGCCGCCTGTGGTGTTGGTGGAACTCACGCAATTTGTAAGTCTCTATGGATCTGGCATCAGCACGCATCTTTGCGCCTGTGGTGGGTTTGCCCTGGCTGTGTCTTGTTCGGACGACACAGCAGCAATAAGCTCCAGTTCTGATTTAGTAATATTGAGCAAAGCATCCACGCCAAGCCAGGTGAGTATCACACACACGATCCAGTTCACTTATCTTAAGGCAAAAACTACAAAAGTTTTCGAACACATCAGAAAGTAGTAACACGTCAATTTGCAGATATAATTCGGAATATATTTTATGTATTGCAAGCTTTTTAGTACGTGCTCTCTGTATATTTTCGCCTGTTAATAAACAGTAATCCTTTCGATTGACAGCAGACAATCTTCTAGTAAAATCTACTCGTTCCTCATATGGAAACACTTCCTTCGGATAGGCTAGACTAAACTCTCGACTGCCAGATAACTGTTCTCATTATATAACTTCATACGATGGGTATGACGTGCATTTTTAAAATGGTAACGGCAAGAAGTTTAGCCAACCAGTAGATCTGAAATATAAGTTGGATAACTCTCTGGGTGCATTACTGAAATAATTTTCATAATTTTTTTTATAGTTTCTTCATACACGATGACAGAACAGAAACGCAAATTGGATCTAATTTAATTTATTCATCATCATCTGTTATCTTTAATTCACACATGTTCATGATCAAGGAATGCCCGTCAAAATTACTGAGATTGTTGAATACGACGAGCGCTGTATAGTGTGGCCTGTATTTCACTTTGTAAGTGCGATGTGTTGCACCTCAGTACACACTGGTGAAATGATAGTGCTCTCTTTAACTTGGAATGTTATTGGTCATAGCTGTTGTGTAAGTAGTATGCAATGCTGAATGCTTTATGCAAATGTACCTGGTCAGAATACGAAACAGAATAACTGCTACAACTGCAACCGCCAACTGGTTCAAATGGTTCAAATGGCTCTGAGCACTATGGGACTTAACATCTGAGGTCATCAGTCCCCTAGAACTTAGACCTACTTAAACCTAACTAACCTAAGGACATCACACACATCCGTGCCCGAGGCAGAATTCGAATCTGCGACCGTAGCGGTCGCGCGGTTCCGGACTGTAGCGACTAGAACCGCTCGGCCACTCCGGCCTCGCCAACTGGTTCTAACACACATCCTGTATCACCATAAATTATAAAACACAGTTTCATTTTGTTGCTGAACTCTGTAAATTTTACATATTCATTCTTTCTGCTACGGAATATACTTTAGATCAGTTTAAACTGTGCACAGTCAACTTTATATGCAGCTAATTTTTTGTTGGGAAGAAAATAACACAGGCAGCGGTAGCATACTGCAAGTGAATAGTGACAAGCAGTAATTCTACTCTGTGCTAGCCTCGACATGATTTTTGTGTGATATAAATGAGTATATTCGTATTAACAGCTTGAAACATGTTTGCTGCGCTGTGACAGTGTTTCTTGATGTGCAGAGATGTCTTCATTTCGTTTTTCGAAAATGTGAAAATGCTTCAGCTCTGCTGGGAATAGTATGTTGCCGGAGCTCAATTTTTTTACATGTGGCCAATGTTTAGACTCACATTGTGCATTCTGAATTACAGGATACACTGCTGCTAGAATATTCCACTAAAAACCAGCATTATCCTTCCGTTTACGTTTATGCCTGTATGTTTATCTTCTATCACTTTCGGCACATTCTGTATACTCCTGATAAAATCTCTTACTTTCATCAACGCTAACTTGCAGCTGAGCTGTTCTCTTCAATGCCCCATCCTAAATATCTTGTTTCAAAAGTTGAAAATTTTCTTAACAGCATATCAGTGACATTTGACGATTATCAGTCAACAATTATTTTTAAGACGACATTAAACTCGCATTCTTTGTATTCAGGTACACCTGTTTTTCCTTGCTTGACGGAGAAAGAGAAACTTCGAACTAGCGAAATTTCGATTTACAGAGGTTAGTTAATTACACACACTACGTTGTCGAAAATTTCAAAACATGCAACCGCGAAATGTCTAGGCTCCTTAAATTCAAGCCTATCCTCTGTAGCACAGAGGTGCATACTCGACAGTGACCCATTTGAGATTATTCAATCTAATACGTTTAGCTGCAGGTTCGACCATCATAATAACAGTACTGAGTTAGTCAATGAAGTGCACCGTAATGAGGTGCTATTCTTCTTCTTCTTCCTCTTCTTCTTCTTCTTCTTTTTCTGCAGATTATCCGCTGCTGCTTCTTGTAGATTTTACAACTGCTTGATGAGGAGAAGCACGGGGGTGCCAGGCTACAAAAATGGTTCAAATGGCTCTGAGCACTATGGGACTCAACTGCTGAGGTCATTAGTCCCCTAGAACTTAGAACTAGTTAAACCTAACTAACCTAAGGACATCACAAACATCCATGCCCGAGGCAGGATTCGAACCTGCGACCGTAGCGGTCTTGCGGTTCCAGACTGCAGCGCCTTTAACCGCACGGCGCCAGGCTACAGATTCTCCGTTATTCTATTAGGAGAAGGGTACTAGGCCACGGAGCCTCTGTAGGTTCTTTATCACTTAATTGACATAAGTGTGTGTGAGTTAAATTCATGGAACAAAACATACACTACGTGATCAAAAGTATCCGGACACCTCCAAAAACATACGTTTTTCATATTAATTGCATTGTGCTGCCACCTGCTGCCGGGTACTCCATATAAGCGACCTAAGTATTCATTAGCACATTGAGAAAGCAGAATGGGGCGCTCTGTGGAAATCACAGACTTCGAACGTGGTCAGGTGACTGGGTGTAACTTGTGTCATAGGTCTGTACGCGAGATTTCCACACTCATAAACATCCATAGGTCCACTGTTTCTGATGTGATAGTGAAGTGGAAACGTGAAGGGACACGTACAGTACAGAAGCGTACAGGGCGACCTCGTCTGTTTACTGACAGAGACCGCCGCCAGTGAAGAGGGTTGTCATTTGTAATAGGCGGACATCTAACCAGACTGTCACACAGGAATTTCAAACTTCTTCAGGAGTACTATAACAGTTAGGCGGAAGGGAGAAAACTTGGATTTCATGGTCGAGCGGCTGCTCATAAGCCACACATTACGCCGATAAATGCCATACGACGCCTCGCTTGGTGTAAGGAACGTAAACGTTGGTAGATTGAACAGTGGAAAAACGTTGTGTGAAGTGACGAATCACGGTACATAATGTGGCGATCCGATGGCAGGGTGTGGGTATGGCTAATGCCCGGTGAACGTCATTTGCCAGCGTGTGTAGAGCCAACAGTAAAATTGGGAGGCGGTGGTGTTATGGTGCGGTCGTGTTTTTCATGGAGAGGGATTGCACCCCTTGTTGTTTTACGTGGCACTATCACAGCACAGGCCTACATTGATGTTTTAAGCACCTTCTTGCTTCCCAATGCTGAAGAACAATTCAGGCCTGGCGATGGCATCTTTCAACAAGATCGAGCACCTGTTCATAACGCACGGCCCGTGGTGGAGTGGTTACACGACAATGGCATCCCTGTAATCGACTGACCTGCACATAGTCCTGACCTCAGTCCTACAGAACACCTTTGGGATGTTTTGGAACGCCGACTTGGTGCCAGGTCTCACCGACCGACATCAATACCTCTTCTCAGTGCAGAACTCTGTGAAGTATGGGCTGCCATTCCCCAAGAAACTTTCCAGCACCTGACTGAATGTATGCCTGCGAGAGTGGAAGCTGTCATCAAGGCTAAGGGTGGACCAACACCATAGTGAATGCCAACATTACTGATGGAGGTCGCCACGAACTTGAAAGTCATTTTCAAAAAATGGTTCAAATGGCTCTGAGCACTATGGGACTCAACTCCTGAGGTCATTAGTCCCCTAGAACTTAGAACTAGTTAAACCTAACTAACCTAAGGACATCACAAACATCCATGCCCGAGGCAGGATTCGAACCTGCGACCGTAGCGGTCTTGCGGTTCCAGACTGCAGCGCCTTTAACCGCACGGCCACTTCGGCCGGCAAAGTCATTTTCAGTCAGCTGTCCGGATACGTTTGATCACATAGTGTATATGACAAATGGTAGGCTGCAAAAGAAAACAACGATAAACACTTTTTTGCCACACTTGTCGAATTTCCGGCTCTGCTGTATCACTCTATATGCTGACAGCTGTGAAGATGTAATAGATATGGCATCCATGATTAGAAATCTCTGCTTTTATGCGCAGCAAGTTTTAGAGAGGGGGATTCTCTGAAAGTGTTTATCTCCTGAGAAAGGCCTACTCAGCGAGCTCCCATGAGTTTCCAAATATATTCTGACAGGCAAGTTGTGCAGATGGGTTTCTCCATCCCACACATTCTTATCCTATGGGTGTAAGTTCCTGCTCAATCATTACTTGCACATGCGCATTCCCAGCATCCTGAGTTTCGAACCATGCATAATTCGACAACCAAGTGCGTCTCTTGCATCATCTTCCTGTAGCAAAAGGAAACAGATAAGTAGACCTCGCACCTCTATGCCACAGTTTATGCTGAGTTATCGCACTCAGCTGTTGCTTGCAAGCCAGCTGTAGCCTCCAGTCTGGAGCTGAGAAGACATTGCGTATTGCCATCGGAAGAACGAGGTCTCATGCCAAATTTGTACCCGACGCAGCAACGACTGAGAAGCATCAGCACAGATATGAGCTCAAGTAGTTCCGCCGGCGCTGCTGGATGATTACTTATGTCAGAGCGCAGCACCGCTCAGCCCACTCTGTGATCATCGCTTACGACCACAGGATCGTCTTAGCTCATCACATTCGGCAGCAACGTAACACAACAAGTTGACAGTCAGTTACACATTGAGAGTGACTATTATTCCATAATACATCAAGTGATAACAGTTATAGTGTTCAGGGACAGTAACAAATTTGTAGTGATATTCCTGTGGACACGTATTGTTTCGAAGTTAAGTATGCTAGACTTTTTGAATTTTAATATCTTTGTGTGTGTGTGTGTGTGTGTGTGTGTGTGTGTGTGTGTGTGTGTGTTGTAGTATATGCTCGCCTCCTCCAGATGTAAATATAGGTTTGATATGATACACTACATATTGCGTGTTGAATTTAAAAAAAAAACAATAATCGTACCGAACCCGATCAAACCATCGACATTTATTTGTATTATCGCACGAAATCCGACACCCACAAAAATTTCCAGAGGACAAGGCTTACTCAGAGCCCGGAGGAATTTCACACCGTTAGCAGTTCAGAATGCTTTTGTGTGTTGTCTTTTCTCCTTCTGCTGTTGTTTTTGCCATGAGTTGAAGAAAATTGTCGGAGCAGTCAAAGGTTCCATCTGAAGACATAGGGATAATCACAAGCTTTGTATTAAATACGAAAGAGGACCCTCCAGCTAAGTGTGAATATTTTTCTCTTAGGCTGATTGAAAGTACACGAAAAAACTCATCATTCTTAAATTCATGTTAGTTGCAATTACACAATTGGAACTATTTATGATAAATAAATTATACAATAAATTATTTTTATGAAGCAGCTTATGTGACATGTCATATGAGTATTTCACATTCAATTTTCTTGACATTGCCTTCTTTATATGTGGAATGGTTCCAGAAACAATGTGCAAATATTGAAACGACGTAAATGAAACCAGTCAGTGTAAATGCTAGTGTCCTGATTTTAAACTGTGATAAGCACGTGAAATGAAATATGTTCAAAATATGAGAGAGAGAGAAAATAAAATAAAAAGTATCCCATGACACGAAAGAAATGCATAATTGTTTTGAATATCGTCTCTAATATATAATAAGCGGAATATTTGCGACAGAAGAAACAATATCAGGTCGTTGAAAAGTTACGCTCTTGTTCTTTTTTGTTTTCTCGTCTGTACACTTAATAGTGGCGAAGGTCTACTCGTTCGCCCAGGCTGAATATTAGGATTTTGCGGCACGATTATGGGTGAGGGATCATCTTCGATCTCATTAGTGAACAGAAAGTATAGCCCGAGCCAGAATAACGTCAGCAAAGGGCAGGGAACAGCGTCCACGAGGACGCATTGTTTTACCGCTGGAGCTGCCAGTTGGCTGCTGATGGCTTGTCTTGCCGTGTATTTTAACGTGCGGCCGTCTTGTATTATTACTCGCATGCGTCTTAAACCTTTTTGCCACAAATATTGTGGAGCTGCGAGGTGAGGCCCACTTATATGTTCCCCTTGTTCCAAGTGCTTCATCACGCACATCCAGAAGATAGAGTTTCCAAGAGGAAATTTCGGACATTGTAGAACGTATTCCTTGGAGTTGTAGTAAACAACAAGAAGATACAATATATGCCGCCTAATGCTTTGTATGCCGGCCCAAGTAGCCGAGCGGTTCTAGGCACTACAGTCTGGAACCGCGCGACCGCTACGGTCGCAGGTTCGAATCCTGCCTCGGGCATGGATATGTGTGATGTCCTTAGGTTAGTTAGGTTTAAGTAGTTCTAAGTTCTAGGGGACTGATGACCACAGAAGTTAAGTCCCATAGTGCTCAGAGCCATATGAACCAGCCAATGCTTTGTAATCGTATTGTGGCTAGCTGACTCGACATGGAGCGTTCAATGAAAGAAGGAAGAGGCGCTGCAGTAGCTTAGTCGCTATCACACATGCCTTCGTCAACGTGAACAGCCACCCGGTAAACTTTCCCCACCCAATCGTAAGTACGTTAATGGAACTCACCCTGTAGAATGATCATCATTATTCCTCTCCAATAGCGTCCGCTAGATTAACCATGATTGCGTCAACAATAGTGTGTGTGTGTGTGTGTGTGTGTGTGTGTGTGTGTGTGTGAGTGTGCGTGTGCGCGCGCGCGCGCTTGTGTGTGTGTGTGTGTGTGTGTGTGTGTGTGTGTGTGTGCGTCTGTGTGTGTGTGTGTGTGTGTGTGTGTGTGTGTGTGAGAGAGAGAGAGAGAGAGAGAGAGAGAGAGAGAGAGAGGAGAGAGACAGACAGACAGACAGACAGAGATGATAACGATGAAGAGACAGATACGGAAATAAAAGAAATATATTCGCAGCTGCGAACATGATTCAATTTCAGTTGCACAATTTATTGGTGATATTAAAAAATTTGTGACAGACCGGGACTCGTAACCGGATTTCCCACTTTACGCGAGCGGCCACATGAACCACTTCGGCGCTGCGAGGGTGATGATGATGATGATGATGATGATGATGATGTTTGCTTTGTGGGGCGCTCAACTGCGCGGTCATTAGCGCCAGTACAAAGTCCCAATTTTTACACTGTCCATTTTCTTCACAATCCAATCCAGTCACTGTCAAAAATGATGATGATGATGAAATGATGAGGACAACACAAGCAGCCAGTCCCCGGGCAGAGAAAATCCCCAACCCGGTCGCGAATCTAAGCCGGAACCCTGTGATCCAGAGGCAGCAACAGTAACCACTAGACCACGAGCCGCGAACGCGCTGCGAGGACGTGTCCCTCACTGACCCTCACAGTTGCTGTGATGCCCACACAAGGAGACGACTACTTATAATTTTCGCGGTTTGTCTAAAGGACATCGCATAGTAAACCGTAAAACACAGACACTGCAGAATAGTATGACATGCCTAGACAGGTTACGACTGTTAAAAGGAGTCTCTCCCTATAGGGGAATCACAGCAACTACGTGAGTGCAGGACGTCGACACACGGTGACATCTGGAAGTCTGGATCGGTCTTGGAGGCGTGGTCGGAAAGCCGAAGTGGTTAAGGTGACTTCGAGTCCCTCTCCGGCAGTTTCGTGTGTGTCCAGTACATTGTGAAGCTGAATGAAATCTACGTGTATCCGGAATCGTAAAAACATTTCTTCTGTTTCGTATGACTGTAGGTTATAGAAGCTTCTGGTCCTTCAGACACGCATGCATTTCTAAAGGACACTGCTCTTTTCTCAAACATCAATAAATATTGAGTCTACTGACAGGCTTGAGGCGACCCGCCACGAATTTCTTTCCTGTGCCAACCTCTTTGTCTCAGAGAAGTACTTGTAGCCTACGTCCTCAGTTATTTGCTGGATGTATTCCAGTCCCTTCTCCTTGTAAATGTTTTCTACACATTCCTGTCCTCGCAGATTCTCCGGACACCTTCTCATTTCTCACCTTATCACCTCTGCCTAATTTTCAACATTCTCCTGTAGCACCACATCTCAAATGCTTTAATCTCTTCTTTTCCGGTTTTCTCACATGTTTCACTACCACTCAATGCTGTGCTCCAAATATACTTTTTCAGAAACTTCTTCTCCAAATTAGAGCCTATATTTGACACTACTAGAAGTTTCTTGGCCAGGATTGCCTTTCCTGCCGTTGCTAATCTGCTTTTTATTCCCTCCTTGCTCCGTCCGTCGTGGATTACATTGCTGCCTAGGTAGCAGAATTCCTCAACTTCATCTACTTCACGATTAGCAATCGTGATGTTAAGTTTCTCGCTGTTCTTATTTCTGCGACTTCTCATTACTTTCGTCTTTCTCCAATTTACGCTCTGTCCATGTTCTCTATTCATGAGGCTGTTCATTCCTTTCATCCGATACTGTAATTCTTGTTCTCTCCACTGAAGGTAACAATCTCATCAAAGAATATTATTATTGATATTCTTTCAGCTTGAATTTTAATGCCACTCTTGAACCTTTCTTTTACTTCCGTCATTTACTCCGATGTATAGATTGGTCAAGAGGAACTAAAGACTACATTCCTGTCTTACACACCTTATAATCCGAGCACTTCGTTCTTTGTCTTCTCGTCTCGCTGTTCCTTCTTGCCTCTTCTACATATTGTATATTACTAATCTCTTACTACAACTTGCCTTTACTTTTCTCAGAATTTCGAACTCTTTCGCCATTTCACTTTGTCGAAAGAATTCTTCAGGTCGACAAATCCTATGAAGGTGTCAAGATTTTTCTTTGGTCTTGCTTGCATTATCAACCGCAACGTCAGAAATGGTTCTCTAGTGCCTTTACCTTTCCTGCAGCCAAACTTACCGTCAGCCAACACATTCTAAATTTTCTTTTCCCTTCTTATATATAGTATCCTTGTCAGCAATTTCGATAGGTGAGCTCTTAAGCTGATTATGCGATAATTCTTGCACTTGTAGGCTCTTGCAGTCTTCGCTATTGTACAGATTTTTTTTTCATAAGTCAGATGGTATATTTCCAGACTCACAGATTCTGCACATGAACGTGAACAGCCGTTTCGCTGCCATTTTCCCCAAAGATTTTAGAAATTCTGATCGAATGTTATCTTTCCCTTCTGCCTTATTCGATCTTAAATCTTCCAAAGATATTTTAAATTCTAACTCTATAACTGGATCCCCTTTCTCTTCTAAATTGACTCCTGTTTCTTCTTCTGTCATGTCATCACACAATCGATCTCCTCATAGAGGACATCAGTGTACTCTTTCCGCCTATCGCCCCTCCTCTGTGTTTGACAGTGAAACTGTTATTGCTCTCTTAATTTTACTGTAGTTGCTTTCAGTTTCATCGAAGGTTATTTTAACGTTTCCATGTGCTGAATCAGTCTTTCCGAAAATCATTTCTTTTTCGATTTTTTCAAGTTTTTTATGCAACTATTTCGTCTTAGATGCCCTGCACTTCCTACTTACTTCATTCCTAAGTGACTTGTATTTCTGTACTCCTGAATTTCCCAGAACATTTTTGTACTTCTTTCCTTTGTCGATCAACTGAAGCTTTTATTGTTACCCATGGCTCCCTCGCAGATACCTTATCTGTGCCTATGTTTTTCTTTGCAACTTCTGTGATGGCCTTTCTTAGGGAGACCTTTTCAACTCAACTGCCTATTGAGCTACTCCTTCCCGCAGTATCTACAGCCTCCGAGAACTTCCAGCGTATCTCCTCGTTCCTTGGTAGTTGCGTATCTCTCTTCTTTGAGCACCGATTCTTACTGACTAGTTTTTTGAACTTAAACCTACTCTTCATCATTACTAAATTGTGATCCGAGCCTGTATCTACTCCTGGGTACGTCTTACAATCGAGTATGTGTTTTGGAATATCTGCCTGATCATGATGTGATCTATCTGAAATCTTACCGCATCTCCTGGCCTCCTCCTCTTGTGATACTCAAATACAGTATTCGTTATTGATAGCTGAAATGTATGCAACTGTCAATTGGTCTTCTTCTTCTCTCATTTCTAGTACCAAGTCCATATTCTCCCATAACCATTTCATCTATTTCTTTCTCTACACCTGCATTCCAATCCCCCATGACTATCAGATTTTCATCTCCCTTTAAATACTCAATTACCATTGCAAGAGCCTCATATATATTCTCAGTGTCATCATCTTCTGCCTCTGACGTTGGCATACATACTTGAGATGTCGCTGTCGATGTTTGTTTGCTGTCGATTCTGAAGAGAAAACCGTATAACTGAACTGTTCACAGTAACTCACTATCTGCTCTACCTTCCTATTCATAACGAATCCTACTCTCGTTATACTATTTTCTGCTGCTGTTGATATTATCCTATACTCATCTGAAAAGAATTGCCTACCTTCCTTCCACTGTATCTGGATTGAGCTGTAGCATTTACCTTCTCAGATTTTCTAGCTTCTCTACCACGTTCAGACCTCTGCCATTCACGACCCTGCTCGTAGAGCTTTATCTTTTCGTTGGTTATTCAGTCTGTTTCTCATGGTAACTTCCAACTTGGCAGTCCCCTCCCGAAGATCCGAATGTGGGAATTACTTGGCAATGGAGAGATGATCATGACATTTTTTCATTTACAGGCCACATGTCCTGTGGATACACATTATGTGTCTTTAATGCAATGGTTTTCATTGCATTCTGCATCCTCATGCCGTTGATCATTACATATTCTTCCGCCTTTAGGAGCCGTTTCCCATCCCAAGGGCAATTTCTGCCCGCTCCTTCACCCTCTTTGACAAGACCGCTGGCTGAATGAGGGTGGTTCCTTATGCCGGAAGTTTTCGACCGCCATTACTAATCAAAGACGCTACCACTACTTGGCACCACCACTTTAACTCTCCATAAAAAAAAAGAAATGTTCTATCCCTCTTCAGGCCTTGCCCCTAACTATTCCCAAATTTCTCCCAAAGGAATGAGTTTCACAGGTCTATAATATGTTTTATTTATTTTCGTAATTACATGATTAAATGATTCAAATGGCTCTAAGCACTATGGGACTTAACATCCGAAGTCATCAGTCCCCTAGACTTAGAACTACTTAAATCTAGGCGCTACAGTCTGGAACCTTGCGACCGCCACGGTCGCAGGTTCGAATCCTGCCTCGGGCATGGATGTGTGTGACATCCTTAGGTTAGTTAGGTTTAAGTTGTTCTAAGTTCTAGGGACTGATGACCTCAGAAGTTGAGTCCCATAGTGCTCAGAGCCATTTGAACCATTTTTGAACTTAAACCTAACTAACCTGAGTACATCACACACATCCATGCCCGAGGCAGGATTAGAACCTGCGACCGTAGCAGCAGCGCGGTTCCGGGCTGAAGCGCCTAGAACCCCTCTGCACCAGCGGCCGGATTACATTATTATAACTAATAAAAGTGTACAAATGTAAACTCCACAAAAAAATATTACAATAAAATGTGAATCAAAATATAAAGAAAACAGCTTTATATATTGCTTGTTTTATTTCAACGAAAAGAATCTTTCTTCAAGACTTGATGCTACTGGAGTTTTCTTGTCCACTGCCACTAGCGTTTTCTATGTCCATCAACACCGTCTAAAATATCTACAACAAACTCATGCTACATTGCTAATGCCTCAATGACTTCAGCGTTCCTGGCATCAGCTAATAGCTTTCCTTTGTCACTCTTTGCAAGTCAGGTAATTCTGTCTTCGATGAGAAGCTGCGCCGTACTTTACACTTTGCCTCGCACTTCCGAACTAGCGAGGGAGGGGGAGGAGGTCACGAAAACGCTGCGTAAATAATCTGCAAAGAGCGTACAGTACCTTCGTGTGTGTGCAAGAGCATTGTGAGCGTTTTGCAGGTACCATCAATAATTAAACTCTACTTCCTCCCCTTCGCCGAGGATGTAATGGATTGTCATTCCCCTGAAACATGTAAGTGCATAATATTTGGCGAGAGGAAAGTAACAGTCATCTGCACCCAAAAAGAACCGACTTTACGAAAAACGTTTCATTTAACGGCGTTACCTATATGACAGAAAATATTTCTGATACAGTTCTACTCACAGAAGGTCAAATACATGTTTAAGAAAGGTAAGTTGTTTATGAGTGCTAAAATTTGTAGGTAAAAAAATGAAATTTATATTATAACAGACTTTTATTTATATGGAACAATTATCCTTAATAGTCTTTTACTTTAGATTTGTGCAACTTAAATTATTGGAATGAAAATCAATTTTCATGAAAATTAAGAATTACTTTAAAACTAATCAACAATTACTTTTGTTGTACTGTAATGTATTTCCAACCATACGTACTGCATGTAGACAACGAAGATACCACTATATCTATCAAACAAATTCTTGGAAATATTTTTTTGTTTTACATAAAATCATCATCCGAATCTTCTGTCAAATCACTGTGAGGTACATTAGTGCAGCTTTGTCCACGACAGTTTTTGCACTTTGTTGTGCAATGGAGGTCTGCCTTCACACATCCGCACTTCCCTCCGCATTAAATCAGTAGTAATATTTTCTCTGGAGCAGGTGGCCGTTTCATGTGAACTGGGGAGAGGGATGAGTTTGATTCCCTCCAGGCCCAGTTTCTTGGATCCAAGTTGTTCCTCAGCCTTAGCTGGACTTGTAGGTAAACTTAATAAGAATGGAGGCGTCCTGCATCAATAGTGAGTGGCTAACGCGAGAGGATGACAACTTTGTTTGCCTGACCCACAAGTACACTAAATCATTTAAATCGAAAGACATTTAAGTTAGCGCCAGTTTTTGTGTAGAGTGAGAGTATAAATTTCTCTGCTGATTTTGCAATGGTATCAGGAGAGGAAGGAGGGTCGTTGAATATATGTGAAATATTATGAAGAAACCGTACTGAACTGTTGCATTCATGAACGAGTGAGGAGCTACGTATATCTTTAGAACTTTAATACCTTGTTCTGATGCTTCCTTTACCTTCCCTCATCAGGATTATGTCTGTGTCGTCTGGAGCAAGAGCGATAAGTAGCACAAGAAGATCTACATCTTGGTCCACTGTAATCACTTGCTTTTGCAACAATTTCAACATCTGCATCGTCATCCGCAATCGTGGTTTCAATACCAAAAATGTCTAGTTTTTGCACAAACTGTATAATAAACATTTCCTTATTGCTGAGGTTACTAAGAAAGGCACACTGTGACTCAGTGCATAACGTCTCTTCATTAAAGAAAATTTCTCATGAGGTGTCCTTGATCGTTCGCCTTTGACCTTCAATAGTTTTTATGGTCAGAGAGCTTTCTGAATATCTGTCAGATACAGCAGCAACCTCATCTTTATAATGTCTCTGAATATAGGCTATTGAGGTTTTATACATGTAACCAAAAGTTCTGTCGTCGGACCATACGACGTAGTGGATAAGAAACGCTACATCTATAACAAAGAACTTCGAGTCATTATTGTCAATATTCCTTTCAGGTATTTGATTGAAAAGATTGCACAGCATCGACCTTTTTTCTTCTTCATCAATCCACTGCTGTCAAACAGAGACATTGGTATACTCGATGATTTGTGCATGAAGCAATCCTTTAAAAGTTTAAATCATCAGGTGAATGAAACATGCACAGTATCCTCTGAAATAACTGAGTTGTGTCTACTTCAGTTATATTTTTTTTAAGCCTAACAGTTGACATGCACATTGTCCTAACCACACTGGATAGCTTAAACTTCAGCGTACCAAATTTCAGCGAGACAGTAGCTTTTGTTCGAAGAGCTTCTTCACCAACAGACGCAGATTTGTGGCAGTTTACTTCCTGAGAAGCTACTAATTTAGATCCTAATGAATCCAATTGCTCCTTATAAGCAAATGGAGTTTTGTTGCAATCATAGCTGAAATCTTCTGCGAATTTTCTCGTTAATTTCTATCCTCCCGCTCCTCAGTTCAGCGTGTTGATCACTCGAAGCCGAATATAAATTGCAGAACTGTTACATGGCTTCACATATATGGTGGTCAATTGGTTTACCGCAAGTCGATCGGTTCAACACACCATTGGTGAAACCTCTTCCGTGTGAAGCACCTCCAACACTCTTCAGGTTCTTCATAAGCGTTTGCTCCATCGTCATGTCGGTCCATATTCCACACCAATATTTATCAGAGCGTCGAACTGTGAAGAACCTGTTCTTGGTGAATTTATTGAACTCTGTGGGTTTCATGGTTTCTTTCAGTTTTTCCATCCTGGAGGTACAAATGACACACCTTAGTATAAGGAAAGTGTTCAGTTGCATGGAATATTGGGAGCACAGCTCTCACACATTCTATGTGGAGCTCCCAATTCCCCATACGCTCTGCTTGGATGAAATGCAATGCCAAGATGTCAAGCTGAATGTGTTGTATCCATAACTTGGAATTTTTCCCTCTTTGCTTAATATCATCCATTGTGTTGACAAACTTATTTTTCAGCTTTTCAATCACTTGATCTTTTTCTAAATCGCTGAAAGATGGATCATTTCCACTCACTTCAGAAACAGACTCTTTAATGCCTTGCTTCTCCTCCTCCATGACTGCCATTTCCTCAAGTATTATGATGGAAAGAGCACACATGACTGCAGAGTGAGCCTGAATTGCTCTCGTGTATGCTCGACCAGAAAGTATATGGGGAAGAGAAGCTGCACCATATACAGTCCCCAAAAGTTGAAAGAGTCCACCGTCTCTCATTAAGAATCCCATTGGAACTAGAAAAGACATTATCAAGTAAAAGCCTCCTAATAGAATTAGTACGTTAATGAATAGCTCATTCGTTCTATTAGCCTCCTCTGCAGATATCTTTAGAGATATCTTTTAGAGTGGTTGATCAAACGTCATGATACATGTTTCCTCTGTGGTCTTCTTACTCTCCGTGGTGGCATAAGTTAAAGCTATAATCTCTTGGCGGGTTGTTGATGAATGGAAGTGATAATACATTTGATTGCGTGTAAGGTTCTCCAGTTGTGATTTTCTTCATAAAACCTTGCCATGCAAGAATGGAAAGATGTAAAAGGTTTCCCATCATCCAAGTAAAGCCGTGATCGGTAGGCACTGTTGCTTTAGTGAATGATTGTACTGAGTAGACATTTTGCAGAACAGTTTTTTCAATTTCAACTCTATTCCGCCTTCGGAATGTTAGCAGACTAATTTTTTGGGCACTTTCTGTTTCGGTAGAGTTTGGCATGTCAGAGTTTCGTTACCTTCTGATGCTCTATCGCTCTCCTAGGAGTCACACTCCTGATTCCACCCATAGCAAGGAATGTAGCTTTGCCCGTCATTGTTGCAATATTGAAGTCAACGTTATAGAAAACGATCAGTGAGAACGAATCATTTGAAATATTTGGTTTCCAGAACTGAACGCCAGAGGCCTCAAACAAAGCCACAGTGCTATATGAAGAGCAGATACCCATATTTGAGACACTTTCGATAATATTTTTTTATCTCACTTTACGAAACAAGTATACGGTAAGATCTACTTGCAGTGGAGAGATAAATGAACGAGGTCTGGTAGCTGACACAATTTCATGGGGTATTGCTTAAATCCTTTTAAAGGGGGCTATTCACTACCTTTCTTTTTTGACAAAATCACGCCCTTCACAAATTCGTGTAAAGTGTCAGGAACCATAACTTCAGCATACTCTGTCAAGTCACTGATGTCTGGATAATAGGTAATACTATAAGGATTCGTTCTCATATCTTCACGGATGATAGCTGCTGCTGCATCTACTTATTCTGTTTCTCTCATCTTTTTTATTAACAGCTTGTTCATTGTACAACTGATTCAAAAGTTTGTGGCCACTGCCAAGAAAACTTACAACTGGCGGTTGTTTTGGCATTGTGGCAAACAAGACCCCATCACCGAAGTGTTGAGTCAGTTTATTTTTCAAGGTTTTTATAGTCATTTTGTCTCCATCTGGGAGACATTCATTAACTTTCTGCAACAAATCGATCAGTGAAAATTGACATTCCTCTGAACTATCTATAAATTTGCATAATTCTTCAAAAGCGGCATCAAAGTTGGTATCTTGAGAGCGGCCTCTTTTTCGAACGGAGGAGGCGTTCAACACTAAGTTAGCATAGTTTTGATTGTAACGGGCTTCTGCAGCTACTAAACACAAAACTCTGCTGATGCGTTCTGCAACCTTTATACCGAAGTCATCATCGCGTTTCTCTGATTTCTCAAACAGCGTATGTTTCACAGTTAAAGAGCGAACTTCAAACACTCCACTGCGTTTATGGAGTAGTTTTTTTTTTGTTTCGCCTCTATGTCACACTTTTCAGCAGATAATGAACAACCATTTTTGAAATTGAATGGATAAGACGAAGAGTATCTCAGACATTTTTCATCTGCTTGTGAAGCATTCTGATTAATTAGTTTCCTTATATTACGTTCCTTAATATATTGAAGCCGACATACCTTATGCACTTCAATCTGTCGATTGTTCTGTAGAAGATTATGAGCCCCATCCTTCCGTTCCTTGCTGACGCGTATCAGAGTTTCCTTCGTCGCTATTGATGTCTCTCCTTCCAAAACAGATTTACAACAAATAAAACAGGTACTAGGGTCCAGCATTATTGTTTCCGGAGTCCAGACAAAAGAAATGAGACTAAGAAGAAGCACTTCATAACACCACAAACTGATGAAAACTGTCACAAAAAACAGAACAGTCTGGCACTGCTTAGATGGTTCACAACATTAACTCAACTAAACTGGACACCGGGTAGGAAGAAACGGAGGCAACAATTGTGGCAGAGGAGCGCTGAGCGAATGGGAAGGGGAACGGGAGATGTTCATTGTTGGCATGTGCTCCTGATTCAACAACACTGATCGCTAAAGAAACACCATCAAGTAGAACATATAGACTAAGAAATATTTCTATATACTTATTTAAGCTTTTCATTTAAATACTTTGCTAAGCAAGAAAATAAGCTGTTGCGTTAACAGAATTCTGTTCCAATTCTTATACCTGAAATACCATTTGTATAAATGAAAAGATGCACAAGATCGTTTTCGTGCACAATTTTGCGAGAAATGTATTTACTTATAAGAGCTCTGTTCGAAAAATGATACTTTTTGCGTATAAATTTAAAATACGGTACAAAGTGACTTTTGGAGGGCATAAAGGGAGGACGCGCCCCCCAACGAAGGGGAATTTTCTGTTTCTTATTGGTATAACCCATACGAGCATTTTCCCGAAATTTCAAAACTTTATAAAATTTTTCCCTCATTTTCTGATTTTCTTACCAATTTGCTTGGGGTATGACTACAGTCCGGTTCTTGAAGATATATTTCGTTCATCTTCCACAGGCTATTACTAGGCGTCATGCACATGTAGCCACTATTATCAAAAAACGAGCAGAGCCCATCGTTCGGCGCCCACGACACCCTGTGTAAGACCCTGTGTCTCATGTATGCGATCCAGTAGGCTTGCCGAATGACTGCTAAGATGCGTATGTCCAGAACTGTCGGCATGTAGCATTCCTCACGTGTCACACAAATGAAGATCGTGAATCATCCATCACGCCCAGTTCCGGAAAATGCATGTAGTGCAGGATTTGGTCCTTGGGATGAAGGATGCAGATAAAATCGCCAGCGAAGGCACTGTGTTCTAATAGTCCTACGAAGAGCGGGGCAGTGTCAACGGAGTAGAACATGGCCCAGTCACGAGGTCTGGCGGTGCCCGACGGTGCATACACATTAATGAATTGGGTGTCAAACGCAGTGACCGCCAATCCTTGTGCGGAGGTGGGATATGTGATGTCGGCGGCTTCATCCCCACGCCGGTGTCTGTGGAACCATATGGCATCACGTATGCTGAGTAGCCATAAAAATTAGGCAGTTCAATCGTTCGCACTTCTTGCAGGTATGCAAAGTATACTCCTGTGGCTTTAATTGTTTCTCTAAGAAGTTGGATCTTGGCAGGAGAGCTAATCATGTTGATATTGTATGAATCATATTATTTGTCTTTCTTTTATTTTCTTATATATAATCCATATGTAAACTGAATGAGCTATAAACCAAAGACACCGTCAAAAGTGAATTAACGAGTTGCTTTGTCACAAGGATAATGTTTTGATGCATCGTTAAATATCTGTATGAAACAAAGTAAGAAATACACTCTTCAATTTATTAATTCATGTATCTTCACCCTTTTGTTTCGTGAGGTGGTAGCGTACTGACGTATGCTTGGATCCGTCGTACCAGCATTGTTAAAAATATGTATTTTGACAATTGATTAAAAAGTGTTATAAAAAGTTATTTGAAAAGAAATATTTATTCACACCGTTATATGTTCAACTTGTATTTGTTCATCATTTCACTCGCCGCCGATATCATGCATCAAGAGGTTCGGTGAAGAAAAGAATAATTAACGCCGTATCTGGAGAAGCGTTCCTGCACCGACATTGTCACATTCAAGACATGCACTGTGTGAATGTGTTGTATCGGCACTGAAAATTATCTGAAATCATCCACTTTAGTTTCCAACAGCTTGAGTAGGATTTACAAAAGAAACGGAGCAGGGGTTTTCTTCTGTTGTTATTGATATCATTTTATTCATTCAGCGGGACAGAGCAAATCACAATATTAACTGGTCAAGTTGAGATTTGTACTTTTCCAGGAATTTTATGCACTCACTATGCTCAGCTAAGGAGCCCATTTGGACTCATTTAGCACTATTTCTTTTCCTCACAACATTTCTTATTTCGATCACTAGTTTCCTTTTTATGTCGCTTTGTCCATCTTGACTTCTATCATGGAGTCTTTACAGCGAATTTATGTCAGGGAATCGGATTACTAACGATCGTTATATCTTGAATGTATTCTTAATGAATGCTAATTTCTTTTTGGTGTTCATTAACATCTGATAGCCACCGACAAAACTAATTTTAGGGTTTGCTTTACTGGACCTTTTGTTGACTGTCATACATAGGTGCCATTTGTAAAAAACTATTACTGGAGAAACAACGTTTTAGCCACGATTGCAGTGGTCTTCTTTTGGGTCTACGTGTTCAATATGACCAGGTACCATATCAAGAAAATTTTTATGCCGACTCATTGGCCACGGAAGCCTACGCAGTTGTATTTGATGTTTCTGTTTTACAATTCTTTCTGTGTTAGCTTTCCAGTTTAGCGTGCCTGTGCTGTATCATCGCATCAGTGCGACTGGATTAGTCATTTCCTGTCAAGAGATAACTGATCTCATTTCATCGAGTAATGAAAAAGTGAGATCTGGGTTTTCCCAAGGATGAGTTATAACCACTCTGCTGCTCAGTGGATTAGGAGAGGATCTGTAGAGCCCTCGTAGATTGTTTACAGATGATGATGTCGTTAACAGTAAAGTCAACAGAAGATCGAAACCAACTGCAAGATTATTTAGACAAAATATCTGTATGGTGCGAAAAGCGGCAGTTGGCCCTAAATAATGAAAAGTGTGAGGTCATCAACAAGGAATCCGTTAAATTTCGCCTGCAAGATAAATCACAAAAATATGAGGGCTGTCAGTTCAGCTAACTATTAGACTAGAACGATCACACAGATAATGTCGTTGGTAAGACGAACCGAAGAGTGCGTTTGGCGGAACACTTAGAAGATGCAGCAAATCCACTAAAGAGACTGACTATACCACTCTTGTCCGTCCTCTGCTAGAGTATTGTTAAGCGGTATGGGATCCTCACGAGATAATATTGAGGTTGGACAAGGAAAAAATTCAAAGAAGAGGAGCTCGTTTTGCAGTACTATCGCGAAATGGGGGAAGGAATGTCACGGATATGATATACGATTTGGTGCGTCAGTCATTAAAAGAATGTCGTTTCTCGTTGCGACGAGATCTTTTCACAGAAGTTTCAATCACTAACATTGTCCTCCGACTGCGAAAATATACATTATTCTGTTGACGCCCAACTACACCGCTGTCTGGGCCATTTTCAGGTGCTACTGTAAAAGATTTTGCTTCAGCACATGTCAGATTTTAAAATCTTCAGACGTGTATATGTGTCATAGTAGAAGAAAAAAAGAAACGAAAAGTAAAAGAGTCTGACATGTTGACATGTGCTGAAGCAAACTCCTTAGCAGTACCACTTGAGAATGGCCCAAACGTTGAAATTTCAATTGTGAAATAAATAATTTCCACAGGGAACGGGGAATATGATGTCCTTTAAAAATTCTACATGGCTGTAAATGCCGACCATGAGAAGTTAAATATTGACTGTTGAATACTGATCTGGTTCTTTCCATCTAGTGCAGCTTTGTTGTATGAAATTTGGAGTCTAGCTTTTGCCGCTAGTTTACCGAGTTTAGCTGCATATAGTATTACTTCTCGTCTGTTATTGGAGATGTCTGGGATGTCAGCAGTAAACGCTAGACAATGAAGCTGAATTGTATTTTGAAGCGATCTAGTAATATTTATACTTGTAACTTCATTCTGACATTCAATTATCACCTTCTCAGGAACAAAACTGAAAATTAATGGCGATAATACATTGCTTAGTATAAACCATGTTTGAATTTCGAACGACTCAAAAAGTTTTCCTAAAGTGTTGGAGTTAGTGGTGGTCAGAGTAGTTTTATCGGTTCCCTTATTTTAATTTTTTGATTGTCTTAGAATGAAACAGCGTCCGTCTATTTACGTTACCAGCATTTAATGTTAATGAAATCACTTAATCAAGCAACTTTTTACAGGAACGAGACGACGGATTGAAACCGTTATCCAGTGCCAGGGATTTCAGCTGCACATCGCTGAAAAGGTGGAGGAGGTACGCTGCCCACTGGCCGTCCGTCCCGCCCTCCTCGTAGGACGCGTAATGGGCTGCGGAGGCACTGGCGTGGGTGGCAGCAGTCGGCCGCGGCGAATCAATGCAGCGGCCAGGCCGGCCCGCACGCGGCCGGTAGGCGGTGTGCAGTACCGCATTCGAAATGCTGAATGTGGCGTTTGTTAACCTACTGTGAGTAAGATAAGAGTTTACGTGTGGTATAAATGGTTCAAAGAGAGTCGAGCAGATGTTGAAGACGACGAGCGCTCTAGCACATCAGTTTCTGAAGGCAATTTGGAAAAAGTAAATAAAATGGTTCTGGAAAATCATCGAATCACCATCAGAGGAGTTGCTGATGACGTCGGCATATCCTTTGGCCCATGCCAAGCAATTTTTTCGGGTGTTTTGGGCATGAAACATGTACATCTACATCTACATTTATACTCCGCAAGCCACCCAACGGTGTGTGGCGGAGGGCACTTTACGTGCCACTGTCATTACCTCCCTTTTCTGTTCCAGTCGCGTATGGTTCGTGGGAAGAACGACTGTCTGAAAGCCTCTCTAATTTTACATTCGTGATCTCCTCGGGAAGTATAATTAGGGGGAAGCAATACATTCGATACCTCATCCAGAAACGCACCCTCTCGAAACCTGGACAGCAAGCTACACCGCGATGCAGAGCGCCTCTCTTGAAGAGTCTGTCACTTGTTTTTGCTAAACATCTCCGTAACGCTATTACGCTTACCAAATAACCCTGTGACGAAACGCGCCATTCTTCTACGGATCTTCTCTATCTCCTCTGTCAACCCGACCTGGTACGGATCCCACACTGATGAGCAATACTCAAGTATAGGTCGAACGAGTGTTTTGTAAGCCACCTCCTTTGTTGGTGGACTACATTTTCTAAGGACTCTCCCAATGAATCTCAACCTGGTACCCGCCTCACCAACAATTAATTTTATATGATCATTCCACTTCAAATAGTTCCGCACACATACTCCCAGATATTTTACAGAAGTAACTGCTACCAGTGTTTGTTCTGCTATCATATAATCATACAATAAAGGATCCTTCTTTCTATGTATTCGCAATACATCACATTTGTCTATGTTAAGGGTCAGTTTCCACTCCCTGCACCAAGTGCCTATCCGCTGCAGATCTTCCTGCATTTCGCTACAATTTTCTAATGCTGCAACTCCTCTGTAAACTACAGCATCATCCGCGAAAAGCCGCATGGAACTTCCGACACTATCTACTAGTAGCAGCATAGTTTGTTCCGAAATTTAGCAGTTTCGATCAAAAACGATATCGCACAGACATCTCCCAGGAATTGCTGAATGAAGTCGAAAACAAATGCAGAACTTTTAAAAAATGCAATAACAGCTGATAAAATAATGTAAATGTCGTGTGAGAGGGCCTCCCGTCGGGTAGATCGTTCGCCTGGTGCTACTCTTTCAAGTTGACGCCACTTCGGCGACTTGCACGTCGATTATGATAAGAACCACACAACACCCAATCCCTGAGCGGAGTAAATCTCCGACCCAGCCGGGAATCGAACCCGGGCCCTTAGGGTTGACATTCTGTCGAGCTGACCACTCCGCTACCGGGGACGGACGTAACAGCTTATGAAACATGGATATACGGGTACGACGTCAAAACCAAGACGCAATCGTCTCAATGAAAACTGTCTGAAGAGCGAAGAATGAAAAAAAAAATTCGATACGTTCGATCACATGTGAAGGCTCTTCTCACTGTTTTCTTCGATTACAATGGGATAGTGCATCATGAGTTCCTGCCTTACGGTCGAATGGTCAATAAGGAATCCAATCTGGAAGTTATGCACCGCTTTCGCCAAGCGATCCGTAGAAATCGACCAGAACTGTCGGTAAACCAGTCGTGTAAATCGCATCACAATAATGCTTCTGCTCACACCTCAATGCTCGTTTGTGATTTTCTGTGAAAAAACAAAACCGTAATGTTGCCTCAGCCACTGCATTCGCAGGATATGGCCCACTGCGACTGTTTGCTATTTCTGAGGCTGCAGACGTCCATGAAAGGACGTCGTTTTGCCTCCACTGATGAGATAAAATCAGAATGGTTGCAGCTGAACATCAAACCGAGTAGTGAGTTCCAGGCGTCCTTCCAAGATTGGAAAAAAACGATGGCACAATTGTGTTGTATCTGAGCGGAATTACTTTGAAAAAGACAATTCTGATGTCGATGAATAAATAAAGACTCTTTAAGAAAGAAATTCCCGTTACTTTTTGATCACATCTTATATATGTAAATAGAGGAGTTACATCGGTAACTACGAGTGTACTCCGCAGTACACCTTATGGTGTGCCGGAGGTAGCTTTGTGTACCGGTCTCACTTCCCTCCTCACTGTTCCTGTTGCACGTGGTCCGCAGAAACAACGATTGCTGGTAAGCCTCCGTGTGGGCTCGAATTTTCCTGATCTTCTATTCATGGACTGTTCGTCAGATATGCGTAGGATGAAAAAGTATATCGGGTTGACTCATCTAGGAACGCAACCTTTCGAACGTTAACAGTAAACTACAGTCTGATCCAGAACGCCTCTCCTGTAGAATTTGCCTCTGGCACTAGCTGAGCGTCTCCGTGATACTTTCGTGCTTGCTAGATGAATCTGTAACGAAACGCAGTGCTTTTGTTTGAATCGCCTGTGTATCCTCTATCAGTCCCACACTGAAGAGCTAAAGAAACTGGCACATCTGCCTAATATCGTGTAGGGCCCCCGCGAACACACAGAAGTGCCGCAGCACGACGTGGAATGGACTCGACTACGCTTTGAAGTAGCACTGGAGGGAACTGACACCATGAATACTGCAGGGCTATTCATAAATTCGTTAGAGTACGAGGCGGTGGAGATCTCTTGTGAACAGCACGTTGTAAGGCATCCCAGATATGCTCAACAATGTTCATGTCTGGGGAAATTGGTGGCCAGCGGAAGTGTTTAAACTCAGAAGAGTGTTCTCAGAGCCACTTTGTAACAATTATGGACGTGTGGGGTGTCGCATTGTCCTGCAGGAATTCTCAAACCCGTCGGTATGCACAACGACGATGAATGGATGCACGTGATCAGACAGGATGCTTACGTACCTGTCACCTGTCACAGTCGTATCTAGATCTATCAGGGGTCCCATGTCACTCCAACTACACACGCCTCACACCATTACAGAGCGTCCACCAGTTTCAACAGTCCCCTGCTGACATCCAAAGTACATTGATTCAAGAGACTGTCTCCCTACCTGTACACGTACATCCGCTCGATACAATTTGAAACGAAACTCTTCCAACCAGACAACATGCTTCCAATCATAAAGAGTCCAATATCGGTGTTGACGGACCCTGGCGAGGCGTAAAGCTATGTGCCGTGCAGTCATCTACGATACACGAGTGGGCCTTCGGCTCCGAAAGCCCATATCGATGATACTTTGCTGAATTGTTTGCAGGCTGAGACTTGTTGATGGGCCAGCATTGAAATATGCAGCAATTTGCGGGAGGACTGAACTTTCGTCACGTTGAACCATTCTCTTCAGTCGTCGTTGCTCCCGTTCTTGTAGGATCTTTTTACGGCCGCAGCAATATCGCAGATTTGATGTTTTACTGGATTCCTGATATTCACGGTACACTCGTGAAATGGTCGTACGGAAAAATCCCCGTTTCATCGCTACCTCGGAGATGCTGTGTCCCATTGCTCGTGCGCCGACTATAACACCAGGTCCAAACTCACATAAATCTTGCTAACCTGCCATTGTAGCAGCAGTAATCGATCCAACAACTGCGCCAGACACTTGTTGTCTTATACAGGTTTTGCCGACTGCATCACCGTATTCTGCCTGTTAACATATCTCAGTATTTGAACACGCATGCCTATACCCCTATACCAGTACCAGTTTCTTTTTTGGCGCTTCAGTATATGTGGTATTTTTTTTTAGAGTTGGGGGTAAGGTCTTATGGGAACAAACTGTTGAGGTCAACGGTCCCTAATCCTACACATTACTTAACCTAACTTAAACTACCAACTTACGCTGTCAACAACACACACACCCATGCTCGAGGGAGGACTCGAACCATCGACGGGGGGAGCCGCACGGACCGTGATAAGGCAGCCTGGACCGCGCGGCTACCCCGCGCTGCAGACTTTTGTAAACAGCGTACTTCATGGGTGGACTATACATCAAGAGGATTCTTGCAGTGAATCTGTCTGGCATCTGCCTAACCTGCGATTAGTTTTATGTGGGCGTTCCACTTTAAATCGACCCGTCCGCATGCTCTTAGATATTTAACAGCTGCGACTCCTTCCAGTAATTGTACTGCAGTCATGTTATCATACAATAATGGGTTTTCTGCCTATTTATGTATAACACGTGAAAGGGTCCTGTAGCCACCTTTCATTAGTCCGGTAGCCCATTTCCACTAGCATTTCTCTTTCTTTTCCTTGTTTCTCTTTCCTCATAACTCTCATAGTGGTTTGATTGAATGAATGTGGTTGTGTGTCATGTTGCTAGACGGTGGCGTAGTCTGCTGCAGAAAGTCTGCGATAGTCATACAGATTCAGTAGCAGTTGTACAGAATAGCCAACTCTCGTAGTGGTCAAGTAGGCAAAGAGGTCTTCGCTATGAGAAATCCACCTGCGTTAGGTTGGTGGCGGAAATGGCATCTTTGGGTTTTCCGGGCCACGCGGAGCATGGAAGAGGCTAGAGAAGGCAAAGGGAGGCAGTCTGTCGCCGGTACGGGAAGCGTCCACAGCTGTGCTCCAGTCGAAGAAGGGTGAGTTAGACTGACCGCGTGGCGCGTTGTTACTTGGCGAGGGGAGAGCTGTTAGCTGAAAGTTTGCTTTGCCTTGTCGCAGCAAAGAATGCAAAACTTCGTTAGATTTTTCTTTTAGCAAACTTCTATAGCAGACTTGGATCCGCCGGAAGAGCGCCACACTAAGGTGTCGATAAGAAGTGAGCACTCGCTTCTGAATGAATGTCTGTTTGCCTTCAGCTGTGCCTGTATAAGCTTTTATTTTTCTAAATATTAATAGCTCTGCTTCTCGTAAATTATCCTTGCTTTATGTATCTTTCGTCCGTCGGGAACCAACCAAGTGGTTGAACATTAGAGTTTGTTGGGCTACCGTCATCACTAACTGTCCGATCTCAAATGGTTCAAATGGCTCTGAGCACTATGGGACTTAACTTCTGAGGTAATCAGTCCCCTAGAACTTAGAACTACTTAAACCTAACTAACCTAAGGACATCACACACATCCATGCCCGAGGCAGGATTCGAACCTGCGACCGGAGCGGTCGCACGGTTCCAGATTGTAGCGCCTATAACCGCTCGGCTACCCTTTCTGACTGTCTGATCTCATGTTTGTTTTAAAGAATGTTGACTGTTCATGATTGTGTGGTGTGATATTGTTGCAACTTGGCCACGATACCTAGAAATTGCGTCTCCACAAACCACATGGGCACGCGGGTGTACTGCGAAACGTGTACCGCTTCACGAGTTATTGTGATCAGTTATCAGGCAACAGCAGTTGTATGAATGATTCACACCAATGATTTTAGGTGTAGATTATAACGGTGAATGTATCGATACTTTTCTTTAATGTTTTAGGAATTAATATTATTAGGAATTGTGTACATGCCTCACATCCATATCTTAGGAATAAATGATTTTATCCACAATTTTCTCTTGTATCCCGAGGTTACGTTTTTGCACCTAAGCCACTCACCTCATAGCTTTCCCGTCAGTACATCCAACGCGTTTCCTTACCCACAGGTCCAATGATTAGTTTCCCCTTTTATTTTAAAACAAATGCTTTAGATTAAGTCTTATTTTCAGGGAGCTGATCTTATGCACAGTGTTCATCATTTGCTATTTTATTTTAAATGGCTGATTCTCGTGAACAGTGCACGGGAAGTGCTATTAATTACATCGCATCCCCTATGAGCGATATTACGACGTATGCAATTTTATGAGTTTTTGGTTTGTGATCAAATTAATTTATTTTACGACTCGGCCAAACCTTTGATTATTTGTATGGCTAGAGTCGGTGGCGACGCTAATCTTAACGTAATAACCCGTAGAAACAGGTTAGTTACACACGTTACATTTGTTGAAGTTACCTGCCAATTCTTGCTCCAAGCATCGATCTCTTGCAAGACTTCCAGCACTTTGCAACAGTTTTCTAGCTTTGTGAATTCTCTGTACATAACAGCATTATCCGCGAAAGCCTCGTAGAATCTTCAACGTTATCCGCTTGGTCAGTGTTATATAGACTGTGAAAAGTGATGGCGTGTAACAATGTCGTATGGTGTGTCAGGGGCCCCAGTATGTCTCAAGATGAATGATAGGCTGTACTCTATTTGGTAAGTATCACTTCCATCGAATCACACAGTTATACTGCTGCATTGTATGCAAGTACATTGTTCATTAGGTAACAGTGTAGAAGAATATCGAACGGCTTCCACAAGGAAAGGAATACGACACCTAGCTGAACACCGGTATGTACATGTTTTTGGGTCTCGTGGATGATCATAAGGGGACAGGTTTTAGTTTGCGGTATCTATGTTGATTCCTACAGAGTAGGCTTTCGATCTCCGCTAATCTTAGAAGGAACTATATGTAATCCAATTCTGGGAGTAGAATGAATGCGTTGTCCTTAGTTTGGTGGAAAAAATCAAGCTGCGCCCATAAAATTTGGGGACGGTGTCGTTCTCTGCGTATTCTCCTTCCAGTGCGTCGTCATCCAGGGAATACCTACCACTCAACGGTTTCTTCATCCAACAAGATAGGAAGAAGTTACTGGATGCCGTTGGCAATAGAATACGAGAGCTGTAGCAAAATATGATAGCCCAAAGAGGAAGTATATGTGAGTGAACCCTCAGTAGCATGTGCGGGGGCGAATTCTTAGAGAGCGACGATCGTCATGTACGAAGTGCCGTGCAAATACTGAAAACTGACTCCGGATTTAGTTTCACTTTTCCCACTTCCGCCTCGATTTTGGTACGGGTGTATTCTCTTCCGATTCCCACCCTTCACATAGAGATGGTCTGCCACTTCGTTCTTGGTCACTCAGATTCTTCGTCTCTCAGACTTGCTTGACCGATCACAATTATAGCGTCTGCGTCGCCTTACTACTGTGTAGTACGATGATGCGTTGTTGTTGTACACTTTCACCAACACAGCATGGGTTGCTGCAGCTTTGCTGCCCTTCAAATTCATAAAGCAAATTACCACATTGTAACGCTGTTACATCAGATAGGAGAATGAATGTTCGGACTATCTTCTGTCACAATATGCACACGAGGGCGCACAGTTATGCTACGTGTGATTTAAAGGTGAAATTCTAGTGCGTCCGCCCGCTACTTCTCGTAATTTTAGCCGACTTGCTTACCTCGCGTCTCGTAGACGCGAACGCGGTTGGTTTGTTCTCTGTTGCTCGCGAGCTCTAACACAAGTGCAATAAACAGTGCATAATAACAGTGCATATTAATGTGATAAGTGGGTAGTTTTAAATGCTAAGCGTAATATGAATTGCAAAATGTTAGGGGGTCAACAATTGTGATTTATTTTACTAATCACAAAATTAGTAAAACGACTTCTAGAGCCAGTCTACCGTTAATATTCATAACAAGATTCCCGGTTATCAATCATTAGTTCCCGAGCACCGCAAAAGTCGCAACAATACTTCACACGATCTTAGAGTGAACATGAGATGGCACAAATACGTTTTTAGACGCAAATTTAACAATTAATTCTGTACTACGCAGAGTTGCACTTCATACACTAGTTCGCATGTTGCCACCTCGAAAACCAATTCTAGACTGCCTTAGATCAACTCAACATTGCATAAGTACATCAGTCGAGGAAATTTTTCAAGAAACTCTTCCGTCTTTACACGAGATCAGGTTATGTACACGGATTCATGGATTACATCCTCGGAAACCGAACGTAGAATAGTAGCTAGCTATCTCAGCAGTCTGGCGCCTCCAATTTCATGGTGCACTAGTAATTGGTCCATCCCTTCCATCAATAATCACTAACAGTAACTAAAATTTGTAATTATCATTTCCTGACGACTCGAGTGATATTGAAATTATTATTAACAAGTTCTTAATGCAAGTAACGTTATCAGCGTCGTTGGAGCGGTATATTAGTATTTAAACAATGAATAGAAATAATAAAAGCTTCGCTAGTTGCACCCCAGCGTTGCGGGGGAATCTCTGCTCTCTCTCTCTCTCTCTCTCTCTGCACAAATTATTGTAAGGGCCTTGCCCGCTCGGCCGTTCTCAGGCTATGTGATCATCTGGCGCATCGTTCAGAAAGTCTGCTTTGTAGTTCTACTTACGCGCTGCCCACCTGTAAAAAAAAAAAAAAAAAAAAAAAAAAATCCTATACGGTGCATTAAAACATAGCAAAAAATGTAATGTACTTGGGTAGGGATATGGAATAAACCACAATATTAGATTTTATTTCATCAGTGGGTTGCTCCATTTTGTTTCGGGTTCTCTAGCGCTGTGCTACAGTACTTTGGTGTGGGGATCTTAATGTGTAACACGACTGCAAACATATACCTGCAAACAAAAAAACAGAAAGCAACCTATTTTATGACTGGCACCTTTAAAAATCATATCAAATGACAGTATAAATGTTTTTATTGAGGACGATTGTAGAGCTCTGTTACTGTCGTCAAATAAAATGAAGAAAAAAATGAAAATAGCATCAAGTATCCTTCGCTGCAAAATTCTATGTCGAGAAGGCGGAAATGTTCACACAATGTATGTGAGCAGCCATTCGAAACGTGAAGTAAAGTACTCATGAATTCAATCTTTTAATCGAAGTAAAGTGACTAATCGTTTGTGTTATCTGGTAATTTTAAAAACTGGAAAGACTGCTTGGATTGTGTTTCAAACCCACTGGTACCACATGCAGGCATAATATCTTCATGACTATGCAACTGCCCATGTAGCTGATAAATGCTGACCATTTCTACGCCTTACTGTCAGCCAATAGGAATATCAATGCATTCAGTTATGCCAAAGATAGGTCTACAATTATTACGACACTCTAAAAGCCCTGCATCTGTTAGATTAGCTGAGTGCAGACTGACCAAGATTGCACAGTGGAAAGACCCTTAACACTTATGTAGGAGCATGGTGGTTAAAACATCCATGTGGTCATCAAGATTTAAGATTTCTGTGTTTTCCGCAAGTTGTTTAAGGCGAATTTCGAAACGATTCCATTCAAAGGGCAAGTCCAATTGCCTTCACGAGCCGTCCGCAGTCCGATTTTATGTTCAGTCTAAGTACATACTCATCATCGTCGAGATGATAAGCCATAGTCTTCCTTTCTTACTTTGGAGGGACAACGGTCAGATTAAACACGTTCCGAATGTCCTACAGTTTATAGCGCCTGAATAATGACAAGGAATTTTCTTATGCCTTGCAGTGCAGCTTCATTGAACGAGTATTCAAATTTTCATTTCTAATGTGAGCCAAGCAATAGCATAAAAATCTAAAATACCACAAAACCAGGTCACAAGAACTTCAGACACATGACAAACTTATGGCAGTTGTTCTCGTGGTCTCCTCAAGCGCTGTTTTCTCTCCCGCACGATCACCTTCATTTTCACCTGCAAAGTTCTCTCTTTCAAACATATAATGGACAACATCAAAGGTGCAGTAATACGTAATTACGAAAAATTAAAAATAAATATAAGGAGGCTGTATCGCTAACTCCCTAGCTCATCACTAATAATTGAGATTTATCACACTGAAAGAAAAAGACCATGCTATGCTTGTCGTCCCCATCTTCCGACCGGTGCAAAACGAGGACTATGTTAGCATGACATGCTGCGATTATTGTTATTGTTATGGAGTTATTGAATTTTACTTTATATTGCCGGTGAGTGCTACGTGTACGGACACGGGCATTTACACGAGATGCTTTTTAATTGTGAGTGTTTTACTTCTGTCAAGCCTTTGTATAATGTGCTACATTTTATCCACCATAATACTAACATGGGATGACGCACTTACAATGAATGCGTTTTGTGACAAAAAAATTTTTTAGACCTGAAGGTAACAGTTATACCTGTCGAAACGGGTTGTCAAATTCAAAGCTATTGAAAGTTTTTTAGTAAGTGGAACAGAACGCTGCTTCTAATTTCTTAACACGAGAAAATTCAAACTGCTAGACTGATTCGACGGCATATTATTTGAAGAAGACATGCAGAAATGAATATGTTACGTGTGATAGTAAGAACACATAGTAAAACCGTTGAAAGATGCATTATTTTAGAAGTGTTTTTTGTTATTTATATATTGGTCTACTTGTAATATGTTGTTGAATCCATTCAACGTGCGCTCCTCGTGTGAACCTTTTGAAATTTCCAAATAAAAAGCTCCCTTGATTTTACGTCATATGTTAATTATTTGCTTACCACGTGCGCTATAAGCTGTGCGTAATTTCGGAATATACATAAAACCAGTAAGTCGGTTCAAATGGTTCATATGGCTCTGAGCACTGTGGGACTTAACATCTGAAGTCATCAGTCCCCTAGAACATAGAACTACTTATACCTAACTAACCTAAGGACATCACAAACATCCATTCCCGAGGCAAGATTCGAACCTGCGACCGTAGCAGTCACGCTAAGTCGCTCATTTATAGTACAAATACCCATGTCTACTTTATACCGTAATATATGGCACAGCATTTAAGACACTCGATTCGTATTTAGAAGTGAAGCAATCAAAGCACTCTTCGGACATTCAAATTTTAGGTGTCCCTAAATCAATTCACTGCAATATCAGGGTGAAATCGTTCACCAATAGCCTCCTGTGGCCGAACGATTCTAGGCGCTTCAGTCCGGAACCGCGTTGCTGCTACGGTCGCAGGTTTGAATCCTGCCTCGGACATGGATGTGTGTGGTGTCCTTAGGTTAGTTAGTTTTAAGTAGTTCTAAGTCTAGGGGAATGATGACCTCAGGTGTTAAGTCCCATAGTGCTTAGAGCCATTTGAACCATTTTGAACCCACTTTAGTAATGTGGTGATCGGGCACTAGGGACCTCGATCTCAACGCACCTCAACACTTTCTTCATTTAACTTACTGTTTGTCTGATACCATCAGTGCGCTCTGTCTTAACAGAGTGTACACTTTTAAGTGTTGGGGAGTTGTCGGAGACTCCTTAAAACGTTCGTCTTCCCATTAATTACAAATTTCGGTATCATAAGACAGCATCGTCAAGCCATTATATTCTACGCCAGGGTAACCCCAGCCCTAAAGACCGTTACGCAGAGTTCTCGCGCCCAAAAAGTCGTAAACATCCCTTGATGCACGTATAGTATCCCTCATGTCCAGTCAGCTACTTATTCATCTACTCTTCATTACGATAACTGCACAGTCCGCATTATCTGTTCAGGAAAACTTATTACGATCTCTCTTTGAAATGTAACAGTAACAATGATCGCTTTCAGGCGCTTGTGTGGAGGAGATTACTGGATGCGATGCATCCCTGTTGAAACTTAGAATACTGAAAACGCGTAGTAAAACAACAGTTATGGAAATGCTTGTGTTTGACATTTTCTGTACAACGGGGGGAAACTTCGTGAAACCCTAACATCGACTGTGGGGACTGGAGCGACTTTTTATTTGTTGTAGACATTATGTTGTAGGCGAAAATATGAAGCGCCTAATGCCCATACCTGTGCGTGCGCGCTTGATATCTAATTTTGAGCACCTTTGCCGTGAAAAGGCGTTTTTTCTTCACAAGTGCAAATTTTAGGATATAAGATTTAACTGTCAGTATATTCTGGCATCGAAGAAAATAATGCGCCTAAAATAATGTTGATTCCGGTTTTAAGTCTGCTATGAAAATGTTACATTCCTCACGTATCCTTTGTGGTAACTTTGTACAGAAATATTCAAAGCGATGGGCACCAGACTATGCGTATCACATTTTGTGAGCCGTTCGTTGATTTGTAATTATTTCTACGTACGTTTAGTACGTTATTTCCTAGGACGCTGTGTGTACATAGATGAACTAGAATATGTAGGAAGCCTCAGGTGGACGGAAGCTCAGCAAATATTTTTGTTCCTGTTTTCAGTTGTCCAAATGCACTGTACCCGTGACTGGATACAATATCAGTTTACACATCTTCAACATCTGGGTTATTACCTGGCCATGTCGAAAAGCTGACGCTCTGTTTCAAGAACTTGCTCGTATTTCACGTTGGTCTTTGACACAGTCACTTCAAACAAGTCTTGCCAATATAAGATATCAGGCGAATAATGTGAACAGATTTGAAAATAAGAAGTACACTTAATAGGAGAAGAGCCTTCCCAGCTAAATTGATAATTTAAAGAAACCTCTTAACAGGTTAATCCATGCAGTAACTTGGTCGTTTTGAATGCAGCATATGATTGGTTTACCTTCGCTGTGACTGGTTATATTGACATGGTACGGTGCAGCGTGAGCGTTTAGAGGAGCACTTTATAGTTTAAATGGAAGGAAACACGATTTAATAGCGTTATTTAACTATCGATGAAACATGTCACTCTGTCAGGGGAAATGTCTTTGTCAATCCAGCGTCAGGATGACACTAGAAGGTAGGGCCCTCACGACCAATTGAAGTACTGTGCCGTATAGTGTGCCTCTATTTATCGCTGCTAAGTAAAGCAGGGTCTATTACATAAAAGTGCACTTTCAGAGTGAGCAGGTTTGTCTTTTGGGGTGTTGTAGGTATCAGAAAACTTTCGATGTACCATTATAAATTTTGAAATTGTGGACTACGTTTGGAATACCAGGAATATTGAATTACAGTTAAGATGAAACAAAGACAGGTTAATAAAAGTAGAAAATCAGGAAAGAGTAGTATCTGATAAGAATAACAAACGACAGCCTTACAACTTATCGCCGATACTGTACACCCTTTTTGCGGTGAGGAAAGCGGAATGACATTTCATAAGAAGAATGAAAAGGGTGACGATTGTAAGCTGGACCAAATTAATTACCCATAATACTTAACAACTGTTGAATGAAATGTGAAAGCTGTGGTTAAATAGGTATTATGAGTGAATAAATCGGAAATGAACATGATGAGGTATAGTACAAAGACGAAGAGTCACTTACCAAACATTAAAGTGAAAGAGATGGAAAAATCCCTTCTATTTAGGAAGGAATACTGTAAACAATAATTGGAGCAGGGGATGCAAATGAACCAAGTGTGAGTGAGAAAAGGTTTCTACAAGAAAATGGAAATAGTAAATACAATCGTGCAACTAGAAGAGTTGTTTGTTAAAATGAACGTCTGATGCAGAGAAATACTGTATAAGGAGTTAAGTAGATTTTACTTGGATTAGAAAAAAGAAAGAAATAAAAAGAAATAAGAAACGAAATAAAATATGTTCGAACGGGAGACCTACAGAAGAAAATTAATAGTTAACTGCAGATATAAAGCTTGGGATGAACATGAACCGGAAAAAATACACGAAGAAATAAGTGTGAAAATTAGTGTTCCTGTTGTCCAGATTTTCGTGAAATGTTCTGAATTTTGGGGGTGACTTGACAAGTCCCACAAAAGCCTTACACGGGGTACCAAATGTCCCGACTTTAGGGAGCTGTTAACAAAACTAAAATGTAAAGCGTACTCCCTTAAAAAAATTTTGGGTACTCGTAACTCCCGAAATCACTTTCTAAAAGCGTCGATGGTGATAACGAAGAAAGAAAGCCATGAGATGAATTCGCAATTGCGAATAATAACTACCATCAGTTGTAGAATGGAATGACGACAATGGAAAATTTGTGCCGATTCGGTACAAATTTTTATTGTCGTCATTCCTTCGTACAGCTGATTGCCGCTAGTATTCGCAATTGTGAATTCATCTGACGTGTTCCATAGCAGCTGTGGTCGCCGCAGTGCATTGTCATCAGAATAACACAGGCACTGCAATATCGTAAGAAAGAAAGCGGTGCGCCTACCGCCACGCCAGTGTTTCAAATTCTCCTTTCCTCTTGCCCGTTGACAGTTCACAAATTCTCTTGGAGTGCCAATCAGTTCTATTACACGCCAGTGACCACCCTTGGTGCCTGACCACTTGTCCGTTTGGTGCTGTCTTCTTCAGTGGGAATCAAAACGCGTGAGGCAGGTGACTTCTATGTGTGTACACAACGTCCGTTGCCGTCCTCAAAATACGACTGGGAAGTAATTTACAGAATAAGAATCTATTTCGAGACACAGTAACAACAGTTGAGTAAAGCTACATGCTGGTTAGTTATATTAAGTAACTACGCTAACAAGCTCAAACACTGGTTCAAATGGTTCAAATGGCTCTGAGCACTATGGGACTTAACATCTGAGGTCATCAGTCCCCTAGAACTTAGTACTAATTAAACGTAACTAACCTAAGGACATCACACACATCCATGCCCGGGGCAGGATTCGAACCTGCGACCGTAGCGGTCACGCGGTTCCAGACTGAAGCGTCTAGAACCGCTCGGCCACACAGGCCGGCCCAAACACTGGCCTGCCTAAAGTCTCGTTACTATTTATAGGACATGCTAAGCAAACAGTTTTTATTATGCATGTGTTTCTTCATATTTAACAGTACAATGTCCTGTTTCTTAATTATTATTAAGAATTTTACATACACGAATGTAGAAGAGTAAAGATAAAATCAAATTTATTTTTTTGCAAAATATTCCAGTCTTTAATTATCCACGGTCCATGTGAAGAAAGCCACATAACAGTCAATTTCCTTTTTCTGTTACAAACTAGAGCAAAATACGTCAGCGTGTTTAAAACGTTTTATCACCAACTTTACGCAGTGACTGATAGTTAACGTCCTTGTGCGGAGGATTTCTTTTATTTCAGGTCGTTTTCCCGATTTTCTGCAAACTGGATCTGGCAACACTGAAGAAAATCAAACAACAATCACGAACTACTGGCGCATACGGAATGGGAAACTGGATCTGAAAAGAGAAGTGGAGGACGAAAGTTCAGAAATTCTGAAACGGATTATCAGGTATGCTGAATGCGGGATTGGAAGAAAGTAAAAATAAATGGAGGGTGACAACCAATCAATCAAAAACTAATACATTATAACAAAAAGAGTCAGTTTAGATCGCAACAAAATATTTATGTCTTCTGGTATCAGGTTTCAGACAAACATGATCATCCTCAGGCCACTAACTCCTTTGTGACGTGTGCAGTTGGTACAAACAGCTGATGTCCCTACTAGAAGATACCAGTCAACAACGGCTCTAGATCTAGACCCACCGTTTTTGTTATACTGCTTAAGAAGATCGCTGTCGGAACGTCTTCAAAAACTTATACTTCAGAAACGAAAAAAAAAAAAGCGGTTTACTTCGCAAATCTTTTGCGGGAACACCAGTGAAACGGAAAATGTCGTAACGGATCACTGTAAAATTAGAATCGATGTCGTAATGATTGTGTGTGTCGAAAGTGTGACCCAAACGGCACCATGCCTGGGTGACAAGCTTATGCCTGTTGACTGTAGTGAAGACAACGTGTAATTCATGTTAACTGCACACTGAGCGCCTCTGTGTAATAGGTGATACAATGGACGTGTGTCACAGTACGACTGTCGATAGAAGGCATCGAGGGCATAGCTCTTAGGATTGTCCAATGATGAAACGCTCGCGGTATGCCATAACGTTAACGTCTTGTGCAATATTCGCGACGGCGAAATGATTTATCTTGTGTGTTGCGCGAATACAAACTGCACTAGGTCAGTTCTGCGAGCTACCATGCATACGACGTGCCAACATCTGCAGCGGAACGTGACGTGGCTCTCGCTATAGATCTTATAGGCAACGAACGGTTTGTTGCCGTTGTTAAAGAGGCAGTACGCAAATGGAGGAACAACGTAGTATGTTGTTAGCGAGCCTGCGGGCAGTTTCCTTAGTGACCTTTCGTCGTGTGCTATAGTGTATATATGAGAAAGAATTCCTACTAATAGTTGGATTACTCATCATTATCCACATCACAAATTGTGTTGCCTTACCCGTTGCTGATCATAAGCGCTTTTCCCTTGATCACCCTAACGTTCCTTCCAGTCTGCCTAGTAATCGGTTACTAGTTCCGGCGAACAGTGGCCTTACATTGGCAAAGTGTGTTTACATTATTGCCGTCTACAGTCTTTTTTATATTGACTCATGGCGAAGATTGCTTCTTCTTCATGTAGATTCTTATAGAAACAAGTGTCTTACACCACTAAAAGACGTCATCTAATTCCTTTTCAGTTATCTGAGCTGTACTGATCTGAGCTTCTTACATTTAGCCACCAGTTTGTAGTAAAGATGCTCCCACAGTTATGTAAAATTTTGTATGTATGTCCTTTCTACAGTTGTACAGTGTCGTCCATGACAGCTTATACTCAATTCATGTGTTATTGAAAGATGTATTACTTCGTTTTCAGTATAGTATTTGTAAATCAGTGTAGCATCATTTCACACTATTGGTTGAGAGTGAAAACAAAACGAAAGCAATAAGGAGAAGCTACAAAATGAGGCTAGTAACATAGTAATTAACTTATAAACTTACCATCAAAAGTGGGAATCACACAGTAGATGAAATGAAGAAACTGAAGGAATTCTGATATGTCTGAAGCAAAATTACACATGATGGATGAACCAAAGAGAGTAAAATAGCTAACGCTATTCTCATATAGTATGCACTATTGGTAGATTTCACCCTCCCCTATGAGTCTGTCGATGATGTTGTGCAGTGTTGACGCATTCCCTACCTCCACTGCTGACATAGGTTAACTGTCCTATGAATAAAATGGCGGGAATTTCAAAATGTCAAGCATTTTTCCCCACTTCTATGATGTCATTAAGGAAGACTGACTCAATAATTTTAAAATGAAGGGAAATTCATAAAATTTTAAGACTTTGGTTCAATGTGGAGGACCTATGGAACTCAAGGACATCCTATGGAGTCAGAATCTAAGATGGCGATGCAGAATGTTGTGTCTGGGGACACTGGTGCAGCCTTAAGATGTCACAACTCAAGATGGTTGACCTGGGAATACTAGTACAGCCTGCATGGTTGTCAGATTTCCCAGCTCACTGTCACTGCCTGCGTCTTTACCACGTAATTGTGCTAATTATAAGTATAGAACCCAGTTTAAGATGGCGGCAAATCAAAAAAATTATTGATTTTTCCATGACTTTACAGTTCACTTGCCTTAAGTTTAAAAACAGAGTAGTGTGGGTTTTAAATACCTCTACTTCAGTCCAATTCTCTTGTTTAAAAATATGTCATGTTTGTCTCGAGCTGACTTGACTTGAAATTTACCATTGGAGCAGCACAGAAAAGAAGTGCAAGATAAATTAAACAAGTACCATATTGCAGAGTGTCACCTTTCATGCTCACAAGCATTCACATGTCAAATCTCCTCTTCTGATGTATTCATCACAACTGTGAGTTCACCCACCAGTACAGCTGGCCACCACATTCCCCAGTCACAAACAGCTAAGCAGATTTCTGCAGCAGTGCAGCGCCAGATCGGGATACCATAGTATCATAGCCCAAGACACCTGCAATGAGTCTGGTGTAAATGCATCTTTCCTTATTAAAAAGGTGGGTGGAAGGTAAATGTGTCTTAAAACTGCATTTAGCATGCAAACTTAACGCTATTGATGAAGTTTAAATGCATTTTTCAGTGTCTGCCTTCAGTAAAATTGAGCCCATTTGTGAGGCACGCAAATGGACAAAACATCTGAAGTGTCTTCTCAATCCCAAGGTGTTAAACAGACATTCTATATAAATATGAACCTAGCCCTGTAAGGCAGCTAATATTAGGTGCTATTACAAATTCTGCTGTCACATAACTAGAATGCATAAATTAATAAAAGTGATAGTTTGGGATCTATTCTAGAAAGACAAAACAGCTATTCCCCTTTTCATTCTACATATAATTTATCACTGTGCCTTCAGAGGTCAAGTGAGACACAACAATCACATTCAGTTACTTCCAACAGTCAATAACCAAATATTTAACTCTTGGATGTATTGAATTGGCGATTATTGAATTTGTTGCCTCTACATATGAAAATTTTTTCACAGGCAAGAATGATTAAAAGTCTTCATCAGCTAACTTATGTCTATGATGGCATAGCTGGTCAATGCAGTGAGTTGGTGGGGAATAATTTTACTTTTCAAACTATTGAAAAACTCTCATGTACTTAATGTGAGGGTAGGTTAGTATCCTAGCTTTTGATATTCAATGGTCAAAGCATACACAAGTTGGAGTGGGCAAAATCTCGACTCAACATTTACTGTGGCCTAATGCACGATGGTACTTTACCAAGTGGGATCTGCAATAGCGTTGTCTCCGTGCTGGATCTGAAATGCTAATTCCCTACTTTGGTCTTGACTGAATTTACTCAGTCTCAACTTTCCTGTGATCAGTAGCATGTTAATTTTTCCCAAATCGGAATAATGGCTATTGCACACTCGCTAAGGTTTGGGGCGACTTGCACAATTTCTTTGCCCGCAAAAGTTCCCGCAGCAATAATTAACTACCTCTTCTATGTCTGTCGCCATGATACGTGAAGCATATCGTCCACACTTCGCAGAAGCAAGGCTCTCAACACCCTCGCTATTTACCACACACTTGTGTGGTCCACTTTGAGACAGGAGAGATTTCTCCACAATTTTAGTTCTCGAAATGATTTTATATAACGGCGACCTCCCCACCTTGTTGCGTCCGCATCGCCAAGTATGGCTTCAGCCAGATGCCGTCTCATTAGAGGTGAGTTTCATTTATCTTGCCAGGTCGCTGCCTAGACCTGTTAAAGCCATCCAGCCACTTACTCTCGGTCCCAGCCTTATTTACATTAAAAGGAATAATGTATTGTTTTGACCTTATCCCTTTCAGCGCTGAAGCTCACCGTTCTCTTGTTAAGTGGGGTTTTCCAATGCCATTAACCACCTGCTCGGTTCATCTTCAAAATTCAAAATGCGTTTCACTTTAACTCACTTAAATTGGTAGATATTGTTAGTTTTCGGTACATGAGATTACTGCAATTGCTTTTTGTTGATATAGTATAATTATTATTTTCTGAGGATGTCATATTGTATCGTACTGTCGTTACGGATCAAGCTCATGTAATGTCCATAAAATCCGGATGCCTTACACATCATACAGACAAACATATATCCAGTGCAAACACAACTACACAACGTAAACAATTTTTATATGGGATACCAATCCAATCTTTTCTCAGACCAAAATCAGCCAACGGCTCAAAAATGAAATGAGCATTGTACCCACTTAAATTATGGATTAAATCAGGTATGTGTCATTGGAATTGGTAATTCAAGTTGCATGAATTATGTACAGCACCACAGAATTTTCCAGTTAGATGACAGTTATCTGCATGCGGTGTTTCAACTTTTTTATCTAATGCCTGCTCACAAATAGTGAAGCATTACATGGACAGACCCATGAATTTTCTGTAAATTTAATTTCACAAAAACTATGGAAAATTCAAAAATGTGCATTTATTTTTACTTTAATGTAAATAACTTCAAATCTAAATAACTTATGTCAATTAATTTTCTGAAATGTAATTGTTATTTCATAAAAAATATTTCAAAGATACAGCGGCAGTCAGCCTAGGGATGATTGCGATCAGTTGTAATATGTTCTTTTTTATGTTTTAGAAAATAAGTGAAGAGCATTCCTGCTTCCATCTCTCTCTCTCTCTCTCTCTCTCTCTCTCTCTCTCTGTCTTTCTCTCTTCCCTGTATGTTAGCTTTTCCAGTGATAGCACACACTATAGCTAAATTTCTTGCATATCATTAACTAATCTTCCTTTTGTGTAGACAAATCTGATGTAAGTGTCACGTTTTACCTGTAGAACCATTTGGTATTAAATTAGTGTAAATCAGTTAAGTTTCACGAGTTCTCACTTTAACAATTTTCCTAATAGGTGTAAGATACATGAAACATTTCAATGTTTTATTGTTACAGACAACGACCATTACAAGCTTAATGGATCATGGCATGAAGACGCAATGGTCGAATACATTTAGTATTCTGCCATTTACTCATTTGCAGCTTGCTGCAGCATCCCTAAGATTAACTGCCGATCATGACGAAGCGTTTTGCAAACACGAATACAAGTGTGGACCCTAAATGATGTGGCCACAGCCTCCAAGCTATGATTCCCTTTCACCCGTAAATAACACACACAGACCCAGTAAAGTTGATGGTGTTATTAAAAGACGTAATCTCCTCTAAACTTTACAGCATTTTTCTACAAGTTAATTTGGGTAATAATAAGAATGCATCCACCATCAACAATGGCCGTCTGCTACAGTTAATTTTAAGTTTTCTTTCCAGTGATTAATTTCAATTTCTACTTACAACCAAATATTAGCAATCTTGCCTGCGCAGAAGCCTCATTTTAGCGCCCAGCGTGGGGCTCGAAAAATTCATTATGTGTGAAATACATATGTTTGTTCTCTTTTTCATGTATCCAATCTGGAGATACGGATACGGAGGGAAACTGAATGTTAACCGACGCTTATCCATGAAACCAGAAAGCCGGCCGGGATGGCTGAGCGGTTCTAGGCGCTACAGTCTGGAACCGCGCGACCGTTACGGTCCCAGTTTCGAATCCTGCCTCGGGCATGGGTGTGTGTGATGTCCTTTGGTTAGTTAGGTTTAAGTAGGTCTAAGTTATAGGGGACTGGTGACCTCAGATGTTAAGTCCCATAGTGCTCAGAGCCATTTGAACCATTTTGAAACCAGAAAATCATTCCAATCCTCACATGCCGTGCTGTAAAGAAAGGTAAGGGACGCCAGTATTGTTAGCCCGCCTTGCACTTAGAAAAACTTCTTTCATAACTCGCGTGGTTAACGTGTGGCTCATTAAGGATTCGTAAAAAATTATTTTCATTATCGTTCATATGCAAGATTTTCTTGTAGAGTATTGTTGTACGAAGTTGCCAAAACAATTGCTGTCTCTGTAATTATGCATCCATCTCGCTTTTCGTAGCTGTAAATTACTTTTCTGCAGTGTTTATGTATTTGTTTGTTGTTTTTAAAAGTGTGTAACTATTTTGACTTGTGCAAATAATTTTAATTTCTGTGATTTATTATGTGATATGATAAAAATCGGAAAGCCTGAAGGTATGGATGCAAATCAGGAAAAACAAAAGCAGGCACCAATCGATGGCGACAATGCACGCAAGCCTACTGAACAGAAGGCAGATTCTGATACAAGAATGCCGGAATCTGGAGTAGAAAATGTAAATGCTTTGTCATGCCGCCAGAAGAGTGAGCTTCGCCATTAGACGTTTTGAATGCGCGAATTACTGCGAGTTTCGTGCAAATTGCCAAAAAACAGTGTGATGTAATTGAAAATTAATTCAGACAACACTCCGAAAGTACTGAAAATAAATTCTGACAACAGTATGAAAATTAAAACAGCTAAATATTGCAATCGCGAATCATCAGTTCATAAGGCTTCACACAAAGTTCGACGCCGTAGTTGAAGATATAACTACACATATCACTACAGCATAGGATGAAGTCAAAACAGAAATTTCAAATTTGACTAAGACGTACTAAGAATACCCGGTATCGATAAATTATCAGTTGACATAACAAAAATGAAACAAAAGCAATCCCAAACAGAGACTAAAGGCTCGAACCTCACTAATGGGATAAGTCTGTTGTCTCCTGAGCGGGGTCAAAAGGCGACGTAAGATCTGCCTTCTCAGGGAGAAAAATAGGATAAACCATTTCAGGAATGGATTTCTGAGAAAGAAACCGAAATAACAAATAAGGCTGAACAAGAAATACGTGCTGTGGTGAAAGCCAAGAACTACAGGTGAAACTGTTCTCACAGAACTTGGCGATATGCGGAAAATGTTAGCAGAAGATTTACCCCAACGGTGCGCTCAAGTAATCAGCTTCAAACGACTGGTCGAAATAGTTGTTAGCACGCAGCGTGACGATACGGACGCACATGCACATGCCGCAAACGTACGACAGTGAACCGAAGTACAAACTTGCAAGCACAAAATGAAATAGGATGTTGTGGTACATATGATGTATGGAGTAACGATTCTGCCGGCGGAGCACCGACACCAACAGCCGTTCTTTTGGAAAAAAACCTTCTTAAGGACAGGTAGTTTCAGGTGTTCATTCCAGAAAAACGGTATCTACATCCGACGACATTTATACGAAGTTTTAAGGGCATATTGCCATAGACATGTAAGAATAACAGAAAAATCAGTTTGCCACCCTGTAAATAGAGAACGGCCGGCCGAGGTGGTCGAGCGGTTCTAGGCGCTACAGTCTGGAACCGCGCGACCGCTTCGGTCGCAAATTCGAATCCTGCCTCGGGCATGGATGTGTGTGATGTCCTTAGGTTAGGTAGGTTTAAGTAGTTCTAAGTTCTAGGGGGCTGATGACCTCAGAAGTTAAATCCCATTGCGTTCATAGCCATTTTTGAACGTGGAGAACGGTCCACGTTATGAACCGCACAACGGCAGAATGCTGTTCGATTGGTCATCACATATTCAAGCACCTCTAAGAAGTGAAGTATTCTATCCGGAGACGTACAATGCCAAGCAAAGAAGTCTTCTGAATATTTTGGAAAGTACGTTTAAAGAATACGATATTGGGACAATCCAATATCAGACAAATATGTGACAGGAATTTCAAAAGGTAAATCGCCAATCAATATTCGGGAAGAGCTAATACATGCACCCGAAGACACTATGGAAAACTGTGGTGGATTCGCTTGATTTAATTCAAGAAGGCGTGAAAAGCATGAACAGCAACTGCAGCGACGACCCGCAACATAGCGCGAAGTACAAGAACAAGGGTAGGAGTCACGTTGGAAACGGCAACGGTTCTACGCCTACTGGCAGAATGGTTCAAGATTTGTGCGTCGAAATAAAAATAATAACCAGAGATATCACCATGGGTTTCAGAGTAATAGACACTCGCAAAATCAGGCATAACGAGGGCGAAACCAAAACCAAAATAAGAGTCAGTGGAGGCCTAGGTTTAGGGGACCACCGCCAGCAAACTTTTCACAGCCGCATCCAGGCTGGCAAGACCAGCAACGTCAAGCCAGACATAATAACCAACCAATACAAATAGTTGAGGTTACCGATCAGCAACCTCAACAACAAAATCAGGCGTCAAACTAAAAGCGGTCCCATCCTGCTCCCGCATATCGGCCGCAGAATGGAATGGGGGCGAAATGAAAAATGTTATGACGAACATGATTTTTTATAACAAAGAAACTGAAGTAAGGACTCAGTTATGTAATGATCCACTGTCGAGTGCAGAATGTTATGAAGAGCAAGTTCAGGCAACAGTAAACGCTGTAGTACGTGGAATACCAGCCACCGTAATTTTAGATACGGGGGCGACATTAAATGTACTAGCTTTAAATTTTTTTAGTGAGGTATGTGCGACGGGAAAGGTTCGGACTTTGCCTGTGCAGAATTGTGTTGCCTCGGGAGCTATAGGTTCACGGACACACGGGATTGAAAAGCACGCACAGATTGAAGTATTATTTGAAAGCGGAGCTATAGAATGCACGTTTTCTATCATAAGTCAGTACCGACGGAAGGGACGCCTTCCTGAGGAAGGAACGAATTGCTCGCTCACTGTGACATTTTAGTGAGGAACGAACATTTTAGGAAACTGTTCCACAAACATTTCAAAGACAGTCCTGACAGCATGGGGTTTGCCTAGCTGGTCGATCTTCTTTGCCGTTAAATCTGAGAAATCTGCTGATTGCGTGGAAACGCTGAAGTGACATCGTTGCACAAAAAACTGGTCGACCATTCATGTCGTTCCATAGCTCTTCAAGAGATTCTCCAGCAGATCTGTACACACCAAACAATCCAACATAAGAAGTACCAAATAAGCCTTCAGTTCCTGATTTTTAATAGATGTGAATTTCGCATCGCTGGCTCGTGATACTCCGGTCATTTCTCTGCTGGTTTGATTCAAAATCAATGCCAACGTTTCTTCAGTTATAAACAGTGAAATTGAGGATGTATTGTGTATTGTGTATTGAACCAGGGACCTAGAAACGACGGAGAAGCTTTGTGCCGCCGTAGCCCTCAGTGGTTCACAACCCCATAACAGTCCACCCACCCCATCGCCGCTCCACACCGAACCCAGGGTTATTGTGCTTTTCGGCCCCCAGTGGACCCCCCTGGGAACGTTTCATACCAGGCGAGTTTAACTCCAAATGTTTGCGTGGTAGAGTAATTATGGTGTACCCGTATCTCGAGACAGTGTTTGCACAGCAATCGCCAACATAGTGTAACTGAGGCGGAATAAGGGGAACCAGCCCGCATTCGCCGAGGAAGGTGGAAAACCGCCGTGAAAACCATCCACAGGCTGGCCGGTACACTGGTCCTCGACACGAATCCGCTGGGAGGATTCGTGCTAGGGACGGGCCCATCTTCCCGCTCGGGAAGCAGCGCGTTAGACCGCGCGGATAGCCGGGCGGGCAAAAATTAGGATACTTTTGTTTCGTTAATTCGCTGAAGAGCAAACCGGATAGGTCCTGGAGCAGGATGAAGAATGTTTCCAGCCCTTAAAAAAAAAAAAAAAAAAAAAAATTAAACAAGCTGAGAATTAATCACAAAGGAAAAAGATAATCTGCAAGAAAAGTAAATCTGGCATTAGGTAAAAAGTAAAGATATATTGCATACAAGTCCCAAGAGATTATGAAAGATGAAGGTTTTCATTTTTCTAGAGTCTAGAATCTAGACAATCAGCACATTGCCTTCCCTACCACAAAAATCAGCTTTGGCCGAACCGAGATTCGAGTCCAAGACCACATTGGTGATAACCTTCTGTGTTGGACACTTCCTAATGACGCAGACCGATAATAATAATGATATAATCGTAAAACTGAGTTGCATATAATATATTTATTATGCTCACCTTGCCTTTGACGCAGCTGGGGGATTTTTAGGCCACTCTGTACGATTACACGACTTATAAACATTTCCAGCTACATTAGCTTCGTTAGACAAAGAAGCTGCGCCTTCATTTGCTTCGGTAACATCACTCTCCTCACTTCCAACTGATACATTATCACATCACTTGAACTATCAACAGAATTTTGAAAATCTGTATTATTGACAGGATCATCTACGGTTTCGTCGTACGACTCATTCAGAAGCCTTTCTAATTGTTCATCGCTTAGAAAACGACTAGCCATGTTGGCACACTAAATCAGACTGACGGTGCAGTTGTTATACCATTTCTTACAACAATATGAAATACCTCTGAGCCATTGTAGACCATACGACAACAATCATGTGTATTACAATTTGTTGGAAGAGTTCACATGAATATCCACCTGTGTCTAAAAGACGCATTCACAAATAGTCTGCCAAAGCTATTTATTTCAAAAAATATTTCACATTTTGAAACAAAAATTAAGGGTAACATAAATTATTACGTACTTGACGATTACATAAGGTCCTGTCACAAAATAAACATTATTCGCGGATTTATGTTAATTTTAGTAAATGAACTGGGTCAGTTAGACCCATTCACAACAGGAAGGTTAAGGCCATAGAAAATGATTCCATAGAGCCCGTTACGGACGTTGCCACGTGGGAAACCTCACATCGTATTGAAAACTCGATAAGGAGCAAAATTTTACCGAGAAATTAACCATGACCTGTATTAAGCAGCATGAAATTGTCAGTTTTTCCTCCTACGCTACCTTCAATAAAAGCATTTGATAATCTCGTAAAACATTAATGAACCAATTGTCACTAACAAAGCTGATAACAAATCCCAGTTTCCCTCGTTAGAGGCCACGGACAGACAAAGTATTGTATCTGCAACAGGTCAGAGCCATGCCGCCCTTGAAACTAGCAGCGGCGCTGTCAACAATACCGTCGGGCTCCGCAACAACACGCCACAGCCTACTCAACGCAATGTAGCGCTACATCGATCAAAACAAAACTCTGCTCCGCATATATCAAGCCCACTGACGTCAAAGTTACTTCCTTTTACCCGCAAAGCCAATCTGATTTAATAGCAGTGCACAGATCCTATGAAATTAATCGCAAAGTCATCAGGAGCAAGTCAGTCCACAATAAAACAACGAGGTTTCAGTATCACCAGCACCTAACTGTCAAGCATATTTATTTGAAAACATCGATTTCCAAAACTAATCACATCTAAATCCATCTCAAAAATATTATGCAAAGCCAAACACAGAGCTGGATCACTTATATTGCGCTATGTAAATACAACATAGCAGATTCTGCCATCGCATAAATTATCTTTATACGATTTTGCTTTCCTGTATTGCAACGTTACACACGATTTTGGCACTGATACACTGAATTTGTCCATGTTTTACGTCTCTTGTAGCCATGGAAACATCTGAATGATATGCACTGAATTTCAATTTTCATTGCCAATTTTCTTGCCAATAAGGCAAGTTTTGGAGCCAAGAATATGGTTGCAATTATAAACGAAATTATGCGCAAGCTTATTTCAGCAGCAAAAATCTGAAAAGCAAATTTTATGGCATTTGTTCTACCAAATTTCTATGTAACCAGCTACTTTATTTACACTACTGATATGCACCAGTTTTCACTACATAAATTATTTCTTCAGTTCGACGTCTTGCATTCTGAAGACATTACACTACTGCTATTTATACAATTTTTAAACACTTCATAGCTTTGTATAATTTTTTTTGCTACTTTTCAGGAAATACGATATTTGGCATTAGTCTTGCAGAAGTCGTTATTTGCATTACCAACAAATCTCAGTTTAAGCTTATTTTGGTTCTACACGCGACTTCACATACCTATAAAACACACTAGACCTTTTACTTGACACACTTCCCATGCTTATACAAATTCTATTGGTACCTTGTTTTCACATTTCCTTGATTATTCAGCATTTTATTAGGTGGCGACGTGCCTGGTAGGGAGAATCTTGCAGGTCGGTTCTCTTACCATAAGTTTAGGCCTTGCAAATTTTTCTGTTTTGTTATGTAGAGTAAGAGAGCGATGGGCGCACTGTTGTAGGTACCTGTCCGTGAGCGAAAGAGGATGATGTAAGCAGTTTTTTGTAGTGTGTTCCGTGAAGCCAGCAAGTATTGGATTAATGTAGGAATTACGAGAACATGTAAGTAGAAGTCTTCATGCAAGCAAGGTAAAGTCGTTAAATAATTATGATTTTCGTTTGGCCAGCGCTTTAGTATAGATGAGTTGGCTGATAATTTATAATTATTGAGTAACCCCAGAATGTGCATAAGCTGATTGATAATAAGGCTAGTTAGATATTTTACTTTTGTAATGCTTCTAGGATTTGTTAACAGAGCTATATGTAATTTGTGATTTGCATTTGTGCCGGATTAGTGAGTTTAGATAATACTTGCTGTAAATGTCATTGTTTATCGGTCAGTTGGTAAATACGATATGTTCTTTTTTTGACCAATGTAACTTCAGTTGCCAAATGTCTTTGAAAAGCCAAACTTGAAACATAATTTCACAAAAAAAATTAGTTTTAGTAATTACCACAATCACTACCGCAGAAGTTGGGTTTTCTTAAATGTTCTCGTTTATCAGCCGAAAGAATTTCATGTCCATTTCAAGTATTATGGCCAGCATTGCACACTGCTGAGTCTGTAGCTAATTCATATTTCTTTTTATGAGAGATCAGAATATCTCGCGTTCCACTGTTGCTGCTTTGGAGGTAAAACAGTTTAATTTATTGTTATGTGCAGACGGACCAAAGTTATCGGTTTCGAGCAGTGCCAGAGGATTCAGTGCATAAGGGGCTGAATTTATTTTGCAGTGAGTGTATTTCTTTATTGGTGCTGGGAGTTACATTGCCAAATCCGTTCGTATAAAGTTTTGCTAACAATAAAACAGAGTAAGCACACCACTTGCAGTTTCAACATGCTACACGATAACTCGAGCTATGTTACAGTTCACTTATACAAAAAAGAATCAATTTTTAAAGTACATTACAGTATTAGAAATATGTTATTGTATTTTTGTTGTACATTTAGAAAATTTTTCTCGTATGTGTATTGTAACCTCCCAACAGTAAAAAAAAATTATGTAGCATTGACATTTAGTGTAGCCTCTTAATAAAATTGTGGATCACATATAACCCTTCAATAATTAACTAAGTGTGAATCTAAAGTGGTAAATTTGGACGTCAGCAGTGGTGCGTCATGGCCCTGAAAGATCATTCTGAATAAATCGAAAATTGTTACCTTAATAAGGTCGCCGGATAACGCATATATATCTGCCCCTATAAGAAAATTTTCTGGCACAGCCCAGTGCAATGCTGGCCGATAGATTTATCATGTATAAAAAGAAACAACTGATTTTTCTTTACAATAATCGGGATGACCATGGATTGGAGAAATTAGTAAATTCTTTAAATTGAGATGAATGATTGTCAAAAGTTAATTTTTGGAAGAAAGATTATTACTAAGATATTCTTTTTTTAAAAAAAACAACATTCACATGGGACTTGATATAACAATAGTGCATATGCGCGAGGCTGCTTTTACCTTATACTACATCGTTCAGGCACCGCCATCGCTCCCCACGACCGGCCCAGCCAACTCAACGCACACGACTGCTAGCTACTACAAACTCCTACTGCTACTGACACTGCTCTTACTGCATACAACACTGCTCTCTGGTCTGTGATTCTCTTATAGCTTACATATCGCAGACAACGCGTGAGCAATCCATCGAAATTACATCTGCTCGAGTGCGCTAGCAATAAATTTCTTGGTCATGGACCTCTTACAGTATGTATGCCATGATATCTAGGTAGAGATGAGCCATACATTATTTACGTGAAGGATGAAATAGAGATTAGGATTTGATTCTTTGCCATGACCGTTTGTGGTGTTCGCGTTTTTTGACGCTATGTCACTTAAATTTCCATCTTGTGAAGTTAGGAGCCTTGTGTCACGTAACAGGCTATGCTATACAAGTTTGGGTCCTAACCTTTTACCCTCCAACTAGTTAAATGTGTCAGATATTAGGGCAAGAAAAGGCATCCGACCATAGGTCATACGCAAGAACTAAATTTTAATTTTTGTAAGTTGTAAAATTGTAAATATCTAAGTTTCACGACACGAAGTAATACAAGGACGAGACTAAATTCTCCGCAAACAGTTATGTAAGTGAAATTGTACGAACTAAATAGCTGTGAAAAATGCACCTTCGGAGTGCAAAATGGACTGTTAAAGAGACTTAAATGTGACGACCTGATAGCGAAGTTAAAGAAGTGACGCTAGTGTAGACAATGCAGTACGCACCTTCAGCAAACTGCAACGCGAAGAGAGAAATGATGAAACAGTAAACACACTACCCTGTCATCGACGGGATGCTAGAAAATACAGCCACAATTCATAAAGCACTCGTACGTACGCAAACTTAATGCTTCCATGAAAGTTTGCCAGTCAATTCTGCCGCCGACAACTCTGTGGAGTGGAACAGAAACTAATTGTCAGCGTGCGGTGTTGAATTCGTGTTTTAAATTCAAAACTGTTACCCAGCGCGAGTGACTAGATGAATATTTAACAAGACACTCGTGTGCGCATTGTAAATATTAGGTTAGTGCAATGTGTGAACTATAAACAATGAACTCGTACGTATGCAAACTTAGTGTTTCTATAAACGTTTGCCAGTCAGTTCTGCCGCCGACAACACCGTCGAGTGGTACAGAAATTAATTGTCAGCGTTGCGATATTGAATGCGTGTTTTAAATTCAAAACTGTTATCCAGTGCGAGTTGCTAGATGAATATTTAACAAGACTTTCGTGTGCTCATTGTAAATATTAGGTTAGTGCAATGTATGGACTATAAACAACGAACTCATACGGCAGCCAACAAACTTTGGTTCCTGGTACGTGGTCTAATTAGTACTGTTGCTGTTAAAGTATCGATGTTTTTTCAAAAATATATCAATATAAACCGGGGATTTTTTTTACTCTCATATAGATATACCGAATTGACAATATCGAGTGCTGATATTTGTGTTTTATATTATATTTTTCTCGTAATTTTCACTAAATATTTGATAATCTGTGCAAGCCTCTTCATCTCTGCTTATTGTATTGAAGTCTTTTTCTCTTTCTACGACTGTTAACCCCTACTCTGCCTTCCATTACCAATGACGACTCCTTGTTGCCTCAGGAAGTGTCCTATCAACCGATCCCTCTTTTAATCAAGTTTTACCACAAATGTTTTCTATTCTTTTGTATTAAACCAATCAGGAAGAGCCTAGCACTGAACAATATTCAAGAATCAGTCGACCGAGGGATTTGTAAATTACTTACGTCGTGGATAAATTATACATTTCTTTAGGACTATATAGATGATTGTTCGGCATCTTCTTTTTCTAAAACTAATCTCATTGGTTTACTCACGTTAAATGTCTCTACACACATACATAGATAAAATGACGGAAAAAGTTGCAGCACCAAGAAGGAGTTATGTGAAACAAACGAAAGGTGGTAGCCATATTTCTACATGTTCAAGGTGATGTCTGGTCAACTTTCGCCCCAGTCGCGACGATAATAACGCCACTATGAAGATGAAAATCATGTTTGCTTTAAATACACGCTGTAACGGTTGTGAGCGTTAGTATCTGTGAGACCAGTTATGGTGAGTTGACATTAGTCAAGAATGTCTTTAAGGCGATAATGACATCATCATCAACACCTCACTGAGTTTGATCAAAGTCATGTAATAAGGCTACGAGAAATTGGATATTGGTTCTGTGACACTGCAGAGAGAGTTGGCAGGAATGTAGCCACTGTATTTCACTGCTGGCAGCAGTGGTCACAAGAATGTAAGGTCGCAGGAAGACCGAGCTCTGGGCGGCCACGTGGCACCATCGGGAGGGAATACAATAGTGTACTGCTCTGGCCTTTCATACTGCATCTACAGTAACAATCTGAACTGCAGTTGGCACTATAGTGACACAACGAACTGTTACAAATTGATTGCTTCAAGGATAGCTGCGAGCCAAACGATCCTGTGAGGGCATTCCATTGACGCCAAACCACCGCCATTTGCGACTCTAGTGGAGTCAAACGAGAGCTCATTGGAGGGCAGGGTGGAGGTGTACTGTTTTTTCTGACAAAATATGGTCCTGCCTTGGTGCCGGTGATGGTCGTGTGTTGATTAGCAGGAGGGCAGTTGAAGGCCTGCGACCAACCTGTCTGCGTGATAGAGACACTTCACCTACACCTGGAGTTATGGTCTGGGGTGCGATTTCGTATGACAGCAGGAGCAATGCCATGGTTATCCTACGCACCCTAATAGCAAATTGGTACGTCAGTCTGGTCATTTGATCTGCTGTGCTGCATTCATGAACAGTATTCCAGGGGGTGTTTTCCAATGGGATAATGCTCGTTCACGTGCTGTTGTTACAACCCAACGTGCTACACAGATTGTCGATACATTGTCTCAGCCTGTTCGATCTCCAGGTCTGTCTCCAATCGAGCACATATGAGACATCATCGGACGACAACTCCACCATCATCCACAACTACAGGTAGCATTAACCGTCCATCTATTGACCGACGATGTGCAACAGGAATGGAACTACATCCCAAAAACACAATGCATGTACGTTTACATGGTTGCATTCAACGTTCTGGCGATTAGACCGGTTATTAATGTACCAGCGTTTCACACTGCAATGGTCTGTCTCGCGCTTACATTAATCACGGATCTTGGAATGTTAATCACTTAAATATATTACCTAGACAGATGTATTCCCGAAATTTTATTACTTTATGCTAATTATTTTTTAGTGGTGCGATTTTCTTTCCGTCAGTGTATTTTACAATTGTAATTTTTTACAGTGATTGATCGTCGATGGTGTAATCAAACCAAAATAGTTCTCTCTGTCTATTCTGTTGGGGTATATTACATTAGTGTAAAGGCAGAACATTACATCTCAAAAAGTCATCAACGAATACAAGAGTGTAACCCCATTTTGAACTTATTGGTTTGCTTTAATTTAATTTGGAAGGAAAAGTAAATTAGTAACTGACGAACATGATGCTTTCGACACGTGTAAACAATGTTTTCGTATGCAATTAACTCGGCACACCCGCGAAGGATAACGCGTTTGTCACTTTTCAGACGATTATAACTCAGACGGACAACATTAATCTTGCAGGTCCAATAAAAGGTGCTTAGAACAACGTGGGGGTTTGGCTGAATCTGAGGAAATGTTTATCGGTACCAATTTCTCCAGTATCGTTCTGCGGTCACTTTTCATTTGCACTACAGGAACACAACTGTAAGGTGTTGTGAGCCCAATGTCCTTTCCAATAGAAAGCCGAGGAACACAAAAATGTAGATAAAGGCTACTACTTATGAAACATCCCCTTAGAAGAATTAATGAATTACGTTATTTGATTTTCAAACAGCTGAGTAGAACTGAACGTACTCAGACATTTCTCTCTTTACTTATTCTGCTCAACACTAAACTGACACACAATATTTTTTAGCGCAACGCAATCTGACTTTCAATAATCCCTACAAAAGAATGGCACTGACTAACAATAACCTATACCTTTCATGAATCACTTACCTCACAAAAATCGCCGTTACTCGAAATACTGCAATGCAGCGAGCGCCAATACTGCCAGCTAAATAAAAGATTCTAACTACTGAAGGAACTAACTACTGATAGGCATACTTACCAAATGAAAGATTTTGATAGAGAAAAAACAATATATTTACCTCAATAGGGTTCAAAAATTATGATAAATATATAATTTTGTGTAATCCAATTAAACAAATTTCCTTTTTCTGACGGGTACACGTCCAGATCGTCTGCTCATAGTAACCTCTCAAAATTCTGGCACCTCTCTCCAAACATCCACCACTGCTGGTGGCTCACCTCCAACTGCTACGCGCTGTTCACATCCAGCACTACAATAGCAAATATTCCAACAATGCAAACCAGCCACAGACTGCACTCAGCACAGTCAGTGATTTTCATACAGAGCGCTACGTGGCATTACCAACATAAAAACCTAAACAGCCTACTTACATATTCCAACAGTACAAACCAGCCACAGACTGCACTCAACACAGTCAGTGATTTTCATACAGAGCGCTACGTGGCGTTACCAACATAAAAACCTAAACAGCCCCCATGCTCCCCACAAAAAATTTTACAAATTGTTTTGGGCAGTGGCCAATAAAGATTTGATAAAATTTTTCATAATTACAATAACTACGTTATCAAATGCACACACTTACTGATACACTGTTGGTCAAAAGCAAAACTTGTTCTCATAAAGACAGTCCTGATCATTCATCACAGTAATAATTGCATTGACAAAGTCTGATCAGTAAAAGAAAATGGACACGGAAGTAGTGGATTTCCATGCAGTCTTGAAGAAGTAGTGTTGTCCTTCCAATTGAAAGACAGTGCTAACTCTTGACATGCAGACAGGTAATTGGCCACAACAGAACAGATCCACAGCAGAGTCATTCTAAGTTTTGAAGAATATTGGTAGGTAGATCATCACAGAGCAGACCCACTGTAGTCCTGGTAGAGATTATGTTATTGGTGGGCCACCAGAGGTGCAGACCCACTGCAGTCCTTGTAGAAATAATGGTATTGGTGGGCCATTAAAGGTGTAGTTCCACCGAAGTCCTTGTAGAGGTGGCCAGCAGCCATCTGTTTCGACTGTGCAGGTGCACAATCGCCATTAAAGAGTCTTGCAGACAATATAGCAAGTCCATAAACCATGACTTGTGCACTAACAAACTTTTTTGTATGTCCTTAGTACCAGCAATGATGTTAACCAGTCCCTTGCTGAATTATCAACACAGCACTAACAGTCCCCTTTTTTCTCACATATTGTGCATATACTATGACCAACAAAAACGTGTGCAGTGAAATGAAACTTAATTTGAAGAACTGGTATCTATACAATTACAAATGTACGCAAGAGAATACAATTACAAAAGTACAAAATACATCATTAAAGAACATAATAATAATACAGATAACATTTGTAGTAATACAGGCTTTACAAAAAGAGTAGAAATGAACATATACATCAGTGTTACAGAAATTATGACATAAATTAATATATTAAAAAAATGAGAAGAGCTTTCGAAACATTAACTTCACATATGAGCATTAAAACAGAACAGAATAAATAATGTCTAAACATCCTTACAAAGTAAATAACATATTATAAATGCAAATTATATTTGAGGATAACAGTATTCCTCATCATAGTGAATGTAGCTGAGTATTAGAAAAATTCTACAACATGAGTCTTATCAGATAAACACGTAAAGACAGGAAGAACACAAATACGCAAAGGTACACAAACACATAGCGGAATAACACAAAAGGAAAGGACAGGGTTTGTTTTCAGTGTTTCATTTGGTACTGCAATCCAACCCAAAACTTCATTCCATAGATCTTTCCTCTCATTTCAACGTTTGTTCCAAAAAAAATAAAAATAAAAATCGTATCCAAGCATGCCTTCTGTATTATATGTTCACATATTTCTTACCTCATTATTTATTTTCCATTATCAGACCTCATTATTTGTTTCTAAGAAAATCCTACCTAAACCTGTTTTCTATAAATACTACTTTTTGTTCATATCCTCTCTCAAAACAATTATTCTTCATTGTACACTATTTTTTTGGCCAAACCTTTCTCTTATACCTTGTCAATGCATTTCTTCCAATTCAACATTACTCATTCTCTCACATAGCCTACCACCTCTTAAGGTAACTTAAATCTACTGAGCTCAGATGCATAAACTAAGGGACGAGGAAATGCAGCAGCACAAAACAATTAACACAAACAGCAATGACAAAAAATGCAAATTGACAAAGGAAGCAGCTATAAATATAAATTAGCAAAGCAAATGCAATATTATCACTAATATGAACCAATGTGCAGCAAAAAGAACAATAAATCAGTAGTAAAACTGACTTAATACAATGCAAAATTCAGTAGAACTATGCCTGGTAAACAGCAGCAACAAATGCAATAACTTATACCTAAACATGATAAAGCTCAAGCAAAAAGAATATTTCAGTAAATATAGGAAATGTCTGATCTTAACACAAGAGTGATGCATCACAAAAACTTACTCTGACAAAAATATTACCAAATCGTTGAAAAATTATGTATGCAAATCGCGTGAAGGGAAATGTCTATTTGGGCCCCTCCATTTTTTTTAAAAGAAAGTAGATCAAATAATTATTATTTAATGGATTTGTAGGCATTAAATAGTGATATTAGTACATCTATTACATTTTCTTTTAACCAATACTGCAGTGCAACTAGAAACTAGATATTAAACAAAATAGGCAAATGTATACATAAAGCAAGGCATGAAACGTCATTCACTAGCCATATGGCATCTCGTAAGGCAGTAAAAAATCTCTCAACTAGCAAGACAATGGACGTAAAATGTTTCTCATCATTTCATTAGGCATTTCTGTATATATCAGACAAAGTAGGCGTGTACCCCCTGAGAATTAATGTAATTATAAACTCAGGTGTTATAGATTACAGCAATCGAATGAAATGTATCACCGAAATATTTCTTTTTTTTCTTTGTGATTCAAAAATCTTTAAATATAAATGTTATAAGTACAAAAATTAATCACTCAAATGTGTGTCCTGTAGCGCTAAATGTGCGTCTTGCTTTAAGATAATTCTGTGGAAGTGTCGTAAGCAAAGTCCTGCAGAAGTCAATGTACTTACCTCATCATAAACAAAAGTGAAATGCTTTGCGTATAGATATCGTAGTTATTACCCTTATTGCCATGATGAAGAAAGTACAGTACTGTAACGTATTGTTGAGCTACGGAAAAGACTGTCTCGTTGTACTATACCACAAAGTTACTATTAAAACATGTCTTACTTTCCAGAAAAATACAGAGAAACTGTGCAGATATAAAACAGATACACCGCAAAAGCAACAATGTAAATTGTGTCACATGTTAGTAGCGTCGTAATATCATTGTGTAGCTGTCAAAGAAACCAAATACTAAGTCATCTGGTATCTCTCAGAAAGTACTGTAAATCCAGAATGTATTTTCAAGTAAACCAAAATGTTGCATTAAAATCTCATTAGCAATACCGGTATATGTTCTAAGTATGTAGGCCTTATAGCCGTTACGTAATCGTACAACGAACATGGAAGAATGTACACACACAATAACTGTGTCGTCTGTTCACTATAACAATGCATTTGTAATTACTCTCTAAATAAGTCCCCTAGGTTCCTGACTGGATAGTTAACTTTAAAACATTGTTGCATGTTAACAGTTTCTAAGTGTGACAAAGCATACTAGTAATGTGAAGTGAAAAATTTTATGACAAAGACTAAGTTAAAAAGCAGATTATCTCTTAATAAATGGTTTTACATGTGAAATGTAGCGTAAACCTTTACTCTTCCTAGTACTCAGAGTTTCTACTTGAACGCAATTATCATACGGTATACGTCGGTAAAGAATACTGGAATTTTTCTCTAGGTTAGCTTATGTTATTTTTCTCAAGCTCAGCCGGCGCACGTAGCCGCCTGCGGTGCGGGTCATTGTCTGTTACCTATGTTGTCGTGTGTCGTTGCTGGGGTTTGGAGATCTAACTTCAACAAATTCACCTTGTCGAGAGGACCCTGTCCTGTTTGAACTACGCGAATTCTGGTTAAATTCTGGTATGTTCTTAAGATTTTATCGTCTGTCGTCATGTCGGTAGTTTCTGTAATTTTTGTCTTGTGGGTCACATGGTGGAGAATTTCTCCATGAGTCGTAACTGCGCGGTGGACCGTTGCGTCTAAAGTTATTCTGTCTCCCTTGCTAATAATTATTTTGGTTCCCATATTGTCTGTTTCTCTGATTGTCTCTGTGATAGTCATTACTGCGGAGAGGTGATCTTTCCCTGTAATTATTACTACTCTACCAATGGTTGTCATACAGGTGGTGTATGTTTTCGTCACGATTGATGTTGTAAGAATAGCCTTGTGTCGCGTCCAGTTATTATTTATTTCATCGCGGAATTGTGACAGATGTGACCTGTAATTGTTGTGTTCCTGTTTTCATGTCCCGCGATTGTCAGTGTCAATTTCCAATTCTTGTAGCAGTCCCTGAAAAGCTTCAATGTCGTCTTTGCAACGTTCTGCCAAAATAGTATGTCGTAAATGTTCAGGCAATTTGATTAAGCAAATGCCGATGAATTCTTAGGGGCTGTATGGGTTTGACAGGTACTGATTCTTGTGCAATATGTCTTCAAAATATTTCACAAGACTGGAAAATTCAGATTGTTCGAAATATTTCAGCATTATGATGCTATGTTTTACTCGGTCTTGTGTAGCTTGAGACCAATATGCTGAGAGGAAGGCATGATAAAATTCGCCTTCACTGTGACATTCGTGAATGTCCGATCGCATTCTTACAGCTGGTTCATTCTCTAAATACACACACATAAATTCTAATCTGTGCTCTAATGACCAGTTGGGAGGAGAACAATGAGAGAACTGATGAAGCCATGCTTGTGGATGAATGTCGTTGCCAGAATTCTTAAATGTATTGAATTTACGTGTAGTAATGAACAGCTTGTAGTCAAAGTCATTGTGTCGGCGAGTCGCATACCGGTCATTGTTATGTCGTGTCGGCTGTTCCATCTCAAAATCCGGTGCACCTTGCCAATTTCTTTCATAATTTCCGAAATTCTCTGTGTTATTATTTTGCGGCTTTTCCGTATTTCTAAGTCCCTCTTCCCTTGTTGGAGCGCAAGTGTCCTCTGAAATATGTAATTCTTGCACTACTTGTGCCAACTGATCTTGTACTTCCCGGATTTCTCGTTGGTGTTGCGTATTAATTTGATTCTGATTTTGTTCGAATTTCCTAATTTGTTAGTACTCTTCTGTGTCATTAAAGACTACCGGTCTTGTGTCATTCAGATTATCATCTACCTTCGTAGATAAATTATTTAGCTGATCCGAAAGTTCGACTACTTTCTCTGATAATGAACTAATTTCTTCCATGTGACTTTCTGAACCAATTTTCAGAGTATATACTGTGTCCTTTAAGTTTTCCTGACTTTTTGCAAGTTGCGTAACCGAATTGGTAAATACAATTGAGTCAATTTTAGCCCTCAAGATCTCATGATTTTCATGAACAATAGTTTGCAGTTCTTCTATGGGTGCTTGGTGATTCTGTAATGCATTTACATGTCGCGAAAAAAGTTCCATTTGTTGACGTGTTGCTGTGTTTCTCTCAGGTGTTGTTCCATTGTGTCTAACTTTTGAAGCTTTTGTCCCATTTGTTGCATTAATTGTAATAACAATGCACTGGTGTCTGAAACATGTTCATCCGTGCTATTCGGCAGTGCATTTGAACCGGCAATGTTCGCATTCTGAAAAGCAGTAAATGTCTCTTGACTTATTTGAGAAAACGGTGAGGACACAAAACCTGGATCTACAGCATTTGCAAGATTGTGTCCTGTCATTTCGGATTCCTGAGGTGAACTGTTGCTGACCGATCGATCGATAATGCTTCCCTGTTCACTAATTCTTTCACTGTCTACACCATTATTTGCAGCCTGGTCCATTTCCCTGTCCACAATTACCAAATTACAATGCTGAACATTAGTTAATTCATTAAGTGGTGGTGCTAACACACTACTCTCGTCTTCACTGTCATTTCTCAGTTTACTTTGGAGCCTAGTATTACGTTTTTCACACGCCATAATTGTCACAATATTTCACACGATAACACAGAAAAACAGAATTTGAAGAGTAAAATAAGAAAACATATTAACATAGCACTGAAAACAATATCTAGTTAATTGCAAGCGCAGCTACGAAATACTTGATGCAAAACTACAAGCATGCCACAACTGTTTTACAATACAACAATGAAAAACTACAACTACAAAGAAGATTCTCTCTACAATTCCACGCTAGCAATAACCAATAGCTACACTAATTACACAAACTACAAGAAAAATGAGAAGATTCCAGTGAGGTATCCTCGGTTAAGGGTCGACATATGAAACATCCCCTTAGAAAAATTAATGAATTACTGTACTGATAAACCTCTTACGTTATTTGATTTTCAAACAGCTGAGCAGAACCGAAAGTACTCAGTCGTTTCTCTCTTTACTTGTTCTTCTCAACACTAAACTGACACACAATATTTTTAGCGCAACACAGTCTGACTTTCAATAATCCCTACAAAAGAATGGCCCGGCCTAACAATAACCTATACCTTTCATGAATCACTTATCTCACAAAAATCTTCGTTACTCAAACTAATGCAATATAGCGAGCGCCAATACTGCCAGCTAAATAAAAGATTCTAACTACTGAAGGCACTAACTTCTGATAGGTATACTTAGCAAATGAAAAATTTTGATAGAGAACAAACAATGTATTTACCTTAATAGGGTTCAAAAACCATAATAAATATATAATTTGGTGTCATCCAATTAAACAGATTTCCTTTTTATGACGGGCACGCGTCCAGATCGCCTGCTCATAGTAACCTCTCAAAATTCTGGCATCTCTCTCCCCACATCCACCACTGCTGGCGGCTCACCTCCAACTGCGGAACGCTACGCGCTGTTCACATCCAACTGCCCAACAATACAATAGCAAATATTCCAACAATGCAAACCAGCCACAGGCTGCACTCAGCACAGTCAGTGATTTTCATACAGAGCGCTTCGTGGCGTTACCAGCATAAAAACCTAAACAGCCTACTTACACTCACATAAAGCAATGTCATCACAAGCAGATTCATGCTCAGTATTCTCTGCAGATTCTAATGAAGTGGGGAGACGAATCAGTGTCAGGATATTCCAACAATACTCGTTCACGGCAAACTAGGAGTATTTTCAGTTACAAAAAGTGGTGGATGCTTGACAGTTATTAATGAGAACGAATAATTCTAAGTGTCAGTTCTACAGAGGAAGATAAAAGTAAATGTTGGGACCACAGTAATAGGTCCACAAGTTTTGGTAGCTATGGCAACCATACTCTTTGTGTTATGTTTGTTTTTAACGACATAATTTAGAAAATACAAATGTTGAAACACAGAATTAATGTCAGTCACATATGGATTTAAGAGAATGATTGGTGTTAAGCTATAATCTTTGAAATTGTGCAGACACTATCACTAACTTCTGGAAGCTGCTGTGCGGCCCCCGTAGTGTGTCGTCGATATATGCTCCGTCTGTCGTAGGGATGAATTTGCCAGGACAGAGCGTGCATAAGGCGTCTGGCGCAGGTCTCAGAGGGCGCAGATATTACGGCTTCCTTGCGGCCAGCGCGGTGGCTTTTATCTGGCTCTGCGAGCCGCCGCCACGTGAAAGGGCAAACGTCTGCGGTCGCCCACTGACATCTCGCAAGGCGGCGGCCAGGACAGGAAGCGGAAAGAGAGGAGCGGACTAAATTATTCAAAATACTCTCAGAGATAAACGTTGCGAGATATTCTCGGTATGAATTATGTTCGTCTTGGCCTGCGGCATACAGAAAAGAGACTTAACGTGAGGCGTTGCCCTCTAGCAAGGGGCCAGTGATGTTTGCAAAGGAGGCACTTCTGTCAGTTCGCACCGATCTTCCTGTAACAGAGGAAAGTGCCCAAAAGCGGACACAAATTTTGTTTTTGATTTTTAAAAACTAGAAAACAGTAAAAAATTATGTTTTGTAAGCACTTATTGCGTCTAAGCGTCGCTTTCGCCATTTTGCTCTAGAGGGCAGTAGCGGCATGTGGTGGTTAGAGAGCCTGTGTAGGGAGAGAGTGGCCAACCGGACGATACGGCGGCCATTTTTCTGCCAAACTGTGGGCGGGACTTTTGAATGGCCAGTAGTGAAGTAGTGAAGACAATATGGCGAAATCATTCGTTAAATGCCTTTGTTTATAAGAATAATTTTCACACAGCCAATTTACAGATCTGTTTGCAAATTTAACTATATATATTGCAAGTTGTTTTATATGTAGTAAAAAGCAAAAACGATTTACTTCGCATAGATAAGAGTACTTAGTTGTTTTCCACAAGGCTCCTGTTTGATTTATGTCAGCCCTGTTGACTGCGACTGCCCACTGCTTTCGTCTTTCTTCACTGCGTGGAAATGCTAATATGCGAAACCCACCTTCGCCTTTATTGGAACAAGCAAATGCAGCACAACCTGGCATCGTTTACGAACGTCTGCAGAATGAATCATAGATGTCAAACACAATACTGTACAATTACTAACGTGTTTACTTCAAACATGTAGGCCTACCGACTTCATCACAAAACGCTTCATTATTTCAACTCGTATTTAAGATCGCAAACGCTAATTACGTACTACAAACTATATACAACTACATTGAACATGCACGCACAACGCATAACAACTCTCTCAATAATTCAAATACCTTTTAATCGATTCCAAAAGTCCTCTGAACTTCAATTCAACTCAAAAGCACGGCGAACATAGGAAGCGTGAGAGACGTTTGGCGCCATTTTTCTGCCAAAGCTATTCAACCAGTCACGGACAACTTCACCTATGGCCACTGTCTCTGTATACAGGCTCTCTACTGGTGGTTCAGGCGTGTCATACGATAAGCTTAGGCATTTGTGAAAACAACGCGAGTGCGTCATAAAGATATACTCAACTGAATGTGTCAATTTACGAAACCAATGCTCGTCATTTGGGGCAAGTATGAGCCGACGCGTGTAAAATGCTGGTAAGATCTATGGTGAGGCACCTGTTAGTGAAAGAATCGACAGAGAATAGTTCCAGCGCTTCAAGAACGGTGATTTTGAAGTCCAAGGCTGGCATGGTTTTGGAAGAGAGAAGGTATTTGAAACAACTAAAGTGGAAGAAAACAATCACAGAAGATCGTAATCGAAAGCAAAAGATGCGTTTGAGCAGAGCACTGAAACGCAAACGACCACAGTTCAGCGATAGACATGAAAAGGTTCTTTTGTAGCATGATAATGTTCGACTCCATGTCACAAAATCAATGAAAAGATACTTCGAAACGTTGGAATGGGAAGTCATACTATTCCCGCCCAGTTTTCCAAACAGTATTCACTCTGAGTACAACTTTTTCCGACCGATGGCAGACCGCCTGGCTGGACAGAAATTCCGATCATATGAAGAAATGCAAAATCAGATCGATTTATGGATCTCCTCGAAGGACGCCCAGTTTTTCCGGTGCGGGATTCGTATGCTGCCCGAAAGATGAGAGAAAGTAGTAGCCAACGATTGCCAGTATCTGAATCACGAATTTTGGTGAGTTTTTCAGAATGAAGCCTCGAACTTACAGAAACTAGCAGTGGAAGCAATGTTGTAGGACAAATAATATCTACTTTATAATGTTATGGACCACTGAGTTTCTCTCTTACAAAATATCACTAAAAATTTTCATTAAAAAATTATTTTCAAAAATTTTACAGTTAGCAAGTTCGAAAAATAGCTGTAAAAATGGCTTTCTTTCGAAAGTCTGGTTTTGTGACGTTTAAGAAAAAGGCTAACCCCCTTTTTCCCAGCAGCTTAGTCACTAAAAGGCTGTTCAGTAATATTTGACTCGCCAATTGTAGCGTCACTTTCCACAAGGCATTGCGGGTAAGCGCCAAGTAAGATCTTTACTCAAAATTGAGGGTATCCCTATTTTGTTCAGCTTCTTTTGGTGTACCGTACTTAACGTTCGACAACCTCAATAACGTTCCCATGAGAACATTAAACTTTTTTCTATCCTTCTTCCATCCCGTCTCCTTTTTATGAACTGCATCAATAGTTTTAGCCATTCTAGAGGCACTTCACTATCTATGATCAACCATTGGCGATTCCTATGATCTTCATAGAATTTGCAATAAAATCCCAGGAAAAGAAGAACGTGTTCTAATACAAGCAGAATTTAAAATATGATGAAGTAAGAGGTCTGGTTTCAGCAACTGAAGGGGGTCCAGTTTACGCAACTACAGCCTACATTTTACCTACAGTCTACATTTTATCTACGGTCTACATCTTATAAACGAAATCAATTTTTAATCACACATGTAATTGAAGCCTTTCAGTCGTAAACATTAACCTTAAATTTTAATACTCAAGAACAACACACGCTGAAAGACTTACCTGCCAATATCTAGGAGAAAAAAAATTAGCACAATGTAAGAACCTTCTCCATTGTCAAAACATGTAAAGGCGAACTGGCAAGTAACAAGTTAAGCGGATGACGTGTGCACTCCGGTACAGAGTGGTAGAAGCTTAAGCTACTATTTACATTTGGTTCCACTGGCGATCAGAAGAATGCAGAGCCAAGAACTAAGGGGCTAGGGGAGTCCAGTTTCGAGCAATTTCCACTACATTCTCATTCCCAAGTGAATGAAGTTACTTGGACGTTTTTTCTGTGTAATACTGGGACAGGTTTTCCATGTTGTACAATTTTTTCTCTTTTTCTTCCTTTAGTTAATGATGTAGATGAACTGAATATCTAAATCTGTACGAATGTAAGTGTTCATGAATTTTCCGTCACATGGGTGATGCGCCATTGAGAGATTAATATATGTGTAAAACCGGCGAAACGGACAGTTGGACAATCAGTAGGGAGAGAGAGAGAGAGAGAGAGAGAGAGAGAGAGAGAGAGAGAGAGAGAGAGAGAGAGGGGGGGGGCACAGGGTAGTGTGTGAGTTTTTCTGTACGTATAATTTCTGAAAATGACTATTTTGAACGACCAACTAACAGCCACCGAAGAAAATGTGAAGTAAATGATGCGCTTTTAAGTGGTCAAAGCTGTTGAGATTATGCAGACGTTTTGTGAGCACAGGGGAAATGAAGTGTTAGATATAAACGACGGAAGAGTGAAGGGCTTAATTACGGCCGGAACAGCTTTTCGGCATCTCTCAGGACGTATTGTTAAGTCTCGGGAACACGTCTGCACCGGAGATTTAAAGTAGTACATTTGTATTAAATCGCAACGCAACTATAATTTGCCAATGAGACATATTATAAAGACGTTCAAGTGTGTTGCTTATTTGTAGTAATGAGTATGAGCTTAATCCAGTTATGATACAACTCAATGCGTACAGGACAAATGGCGTTTAAAGCATTTGCTACACGTATAAGCCAGTGTCTCATGTCACACCATTTTTTTTTTCATTACTTTCGGGATGTCGGAAACGTATGTGACCCCAATAGACGATGAATATCTATAACATCATTAATCGCTAAACGCTAAATCATCTGTTTGTCAAAACTGGGCACATGTTGACCGAGCATTTAGAATGGAACTGTTCGAATGCTGCGGCTGGTAGCAGTTGAAAACATTAATGTCATAGTCGCCAAGACTACCGGCTTCGGCGGTTAAAAAGAATATCGCAGCAAGTGACGCTGCTACGGGACCAGACGGTAGCATCTGTTATTATTGTGAAATCTTGTGTTTTGTTGCTTTGATTATGAGAAATTATGTTTAGAAACCTGAATTTTAGATCAGTATGTTATAAAAAATGATTTCTAACTCTAAATTTTATCACTATTTCTCAAGAAATGAAACATGTGATGATAGGTGGGGCGGCGGGATGGTTTATCATTTAAGGTGCATTCCGGCACCCAGAAATTTAGAAATTAAGCACAGGAAGGATGGATGTGACCTTTTACTGAATTGCGGTGTAGAGTGATTACTTAATAAGGGTGTTGCGAAGGTGTAGCACAGCTGCCCGGTTTATGTCTCTTTCCTGTTTAACAAAGGATCAGTCTCCCACAACTGTATATATTATGGGCTTTGCGATCCAGTATAACAGAAAATCGGCGCTTATGCGTAATTTGAAAATGTTAGTCCCACCTGCATATTTCTTTCATATATTTGTTCGACTTCCTTTGCGCTTTCATGGAAGCTATTTAATTCAAGCCAGTTTATTGCGAAAGAGCATCAGTAATTATTTTAGTCTATATTCGTCAAAAATCAATAAAGTTGTCACGCCATTCTAGCAAAATCATCGAAAAGATAGAGAGATCGCAATATCACCCACTGTTTTCACACGTCACGAGGTAGGAGAGACTTCTAATGAGTTCTTCCTTTCATGTAGATGAATATATTTAAAAACGAACTCGCAGTCAAAATTAACCTGACAGTTTATATAGTTACTTGGTTTTGCTGTAAGTTTCGTATTGAAATTTGTAATTAAGTAGAATCCGATACAGCTACAGTAAAATTGCGGTAATCTGTTTCACATATTCTTCATTGCTCATTGTTTTCTTGTCTACAATTTCGGTTCTTCATAAAAAGGAATTAATGTCTAGTGGTATGAATAATTTGGTTACCACACAGCCAGAAACGTTCTAGTCAGACGTGTTTGTACGTATAATTTTCATACAATCGGTTACGTGCTCGAAGGGGGTGTAACAGAAGAACAAAATGGCACGAAGTTAACGGCACGTGTCCATTGGCTACGTATCGGAACAATTTTTCACAATGGCCGCTTCTTGTGACAGGAACTGATAGCGAGACCGTTAAATTCAATCTCAACGAAGAAGTCTAAGATCAGGCCTCTGGCAGAAATCGGCCTGACAGCAAACTAAACACAGTCCAGGTCTTCTATCATTTCTGGGGGAAGAAACGTGCTACAGAAACTAGTTGTGTTTCGGAACATGGGAAAAGCTGTCTACAGGACAACATCTGCGCCGCGCCCGACACTGAAAGCCACCGAGCTCACAGTCGTCACGACAACCCATGTAGTATGCAGAGAAACTCTTTAAACGTAGCAAAACCCCATTGTAATTGTTTCTCTGATGCCTTCGACGCTAAACCGAATTCTGTGCGTTTTCTTATCATGGCTCGATCATATCAAATTAATTAACAAACGCAGCTTTTACCAGGATTCATGTTCATAAATTGTTTTTCAGGATAATCACAAATACCACACTGTGTGCTGCTGTCTCGAGCTATCTTACTGCATGATAACAATACTGTGGTTCAAAGTTGCAAGTACTACAGAACCGACGATGTTTGATGGCGCAAATTTCTATGAATATGGTATAGATTAATACAAACATTTATTCTTGCGGAGGAATCATCTAGTAACAGTAAAATGGTGTCCGTCTTTTGTTCATTGATTTCAACCAGCCGAACATGCACACCCTGTCGATTAATCAGTGAGCAACGGGCTATTAATTAATCTGAGACAGAGACCGTCGGTGGAAGGGACAGGGTGAATACTACATTTTCTTGATGACAAAGTAGAACGCTTTGCCACTTCAGTACAGCGCATCGCTGCTCCCATGGGAGTTGCGGTCTTACAGCAGGGACGTCGGTGTAGTTTCACAAAATTATAATTTGCCTTATTTTCTTTCTGAGAAGGGGAACGTTAGTGTTCTTACTATGGCAGTGTGGTAAGTGTCAGATGTACCGTCCCACGAGACTCATTTGTTTTTATTCAATATCAGTCAATTTGAAGCTTAATTTTGCCCAAAGCAGATAAATTTTTAATGTTATTTGTCTTTTGTAATTTATGCTTCCCTGTCAGTATGTGCAAATTTTTAAAAGTGAGAACAAAGCAAGATATTTAAAGTGTATAACGCAGTTCTAAAGACGAACAGACGGAAAAGAAGAAAATACGAAGACAATTACATCAATTTCGGTTTCAAGTGCACTGCTGTTTCAAATGAAGAACAAACTCAATTGTCATTTATTTTTAATGCCCTAGCTACTGAAAGCATGTTTCTCAATAAAATGAGACTACATCCGGAGTCAAATCACTGTAGCTTGACAAATAAAGCACACGAATAAGTTCCCATCAAGTTAAATGACAGGAAAATTCAACTTTCACTGAACAAGCTACGTTTCCTACAAAGGATGTTATTTCATCTTGAAAAGTTGCCTACTGTGCAAAAAAAGATCAAGAAACTGCACACGATAGCCGCAGAATTTACCTGCTGTCCTGGACACCCAATGTGGCGGGTCGTTATAGTTAAAGCGCAGCTAGTCATGGAGGATCAGTGTGGGCTGTAATTATCGTATGGCGCGAAACTTGGAAGTTACGCTAATGCGGAACCCATTTAAGCTGGAAAAATTAGTTCGAATTTTGCCCACCAGGTGCAAATCTGACGCTGTACAGCGTCTCGTCCACGTCTCCGGCGCACATATTTAGTAAACTGCGAAAGCAGCTGCTAACAATAAAATCAGCATTATCCCTTTCTCACTTGTTTGACCTTTTCTGCCCTTATCCCGTTCCTAAGCCATTACATATGAAAACATTTCTCTACGCCTTTCTTATAGTAACAGCGTCAAATTGTAATAATTTTACTTTTTTTTCAGCGTCAATCGGTTTAGCATTAACGCGTTAATATATCTACCAAGTTTCGCTGCAATGTGATAGTTACAGCTCACACTGGACTTCTGTGAACAGCTGCACTTAAGTTAGAATCACACAGCATTATGACAGGAAAGTCAGTTGCCAAGCAACTGGCAAGAATGCCTTTGTCAGACACCAACATTAGATGTCGAATATTCGATATGTCCGACGACGTTAATGATCTGTGGGTTGAGAAACTCAAAGGATGTATTATTTCGGGAATGAACTTTATTCTTAACTTGTTCAAGAGAAACATTTGCATTTCGAGAAGTTTTAGACAGTGAATTTGTTTTTAATGTGCTTTATCTTTGAGTCATATTTGAAAAAGTAAATCATTCCTTTAAGGTGATGAGGTCATTATTCTACAACTGCTAGACAAAATTTCAGCCTTCAGAAGGAAATTACAAATGTGGAAGAAAAATTGGATGATGAAGATATACATTGCGGTTCCCCTGCTGTTCACACCGTTTCAGGAGACAACGTGTTGCATTGAATGAAGAGTTGAAGTCTGTGTTTTAGGATCATTTAACTGAACTCAGTGATTAATTAGTGAAGTTCCAGAAGATATTGGTGAATACAACCAAATCAAATGTCCTTTCAGTAGAGAATATTCATTGACACTTCCCACTAAATAACAAGAGAAATCGAAGTTCGTTTCCTCATTACTGCGTGAGTTTCGGAGCTTGGTGATGCTGACGTATCCGCAGGTAGGTAACACTGACCTACAGGTTTTGATAAATGTTTCAACATCCTATGTGAGACATATTTTTGGCAGTCATCAACACGAAATATAGATCGCGAATGATTGTGGAGAATGAGACGCGAGTCAAAGTTTCCAATATTGTATCGAAACTTGAAACGATTGATGTACAACCAAACACATCATTTCCATTGATTTCGTTACAAGAATAATATGCAATAACATTAGAAGTTGATTAAAATGTCTTAGGTCAACAATTAATAAAGAATTAACTACTTTTATTCGTTTATTTACGAAACTTTACTTCACACTTAGAGTAGAATTTCATGTGAGAAAGGAGCCACGGGTGTTCATGTTCAGGTTATGGGAGCCGTGGATACAAAAAGTTTCAGAGTCACTGCTCTAGACAAATAGTAGAAAAGTAAATTAATATTAACCGTTTTAGAATTTTCAAGGAATGTACTGCTGTCAACATTGTCAAAAGACTTCTCTGAATACACAAATTTTATTAATGCAAATTTGCTTTTCTTTAGCCTGTCGTCTAATGTAAGTCACAGAGTCAATATTGACTCATGTGTTCCTATATTTCTTTAGAACTCAACTCATTTTATCGGAGGTAGTCTTCTGTGAATAATCTGCTCAGTATTTTGTAAGTACGAGTTATTAAACTAAAAGGTCGGTAACATCACACCTGTCAGCACCTGATTTGTTTGGAATTGGAATTATTACATTTGTCTTGAAATCTGGTGTCTCAGATATCCTGCACGCCAGGTGGAATAGTTTTGTCATGATCGGCTCTCCGCACGATCTCAGTACTTGCGGGGGAATGTCATCTATGCCGGGAGCTCTGTTTCGACGTAAATCTTCAAATACCCTATCAAATTCTTCTCACAGTATCATATCTTCTAGCTCGTCTTCATCTACTTCCTTTTCAATAGGATTCCTTTTCCCTTGTATGGTCCTTCCATATGTTGTTTCTTCTTCTCAGCTTTCCCTTCCCTGGTTAGTAGTGGGCTTGCCATCTGAGCCCTCGATTGTCATACTTCCCTTTTCTCCAAAGGTCTCTTTACGTTTCCTATACGTGGCACCTATATATCTTCTAGTTATGCAGGATTCCATTTGTTGTCATTTCTCCTCTAATCATTCCTACTAACCCATTTTGCACTTCCGTGAACAAATGTTTACAGACGCCTGTATTCTCTTTTGCCTGCTTCAATAGCAGCATTTTTATATTTCTCCCTTCTTGTATTAGATTCAATAACTCGTGCTGTATCTATGGATTTCTACTGGGCTTTGTCTTTCTTCCTATTTGGTCTTCTGCTGCTTCCCTGTTTCATGACTCGAGGCTACCCATTCGTATTTTCTTGTGGTCGTTACCGCTACTTCAATTAATTGCTATGTAGTGCTCCCTTTAAAACGCTCAACAACCTCTGATTTTCCAACTTACCCAGATCACGTTTCCTTAATTCACTACGCTTTTTGCAAGTTCGCTATTTTTAATCTTCATTTCATAGCCACGTTCACAGTACATACACGCTATTGGAAATGTTTCTCGGTTTAAGAACTGGCACAGAAATCATTGTCTTACCAGTATGTAATCTATATTAAACTCCAGGTCCCTTCCACGCATACAGCCGTCTGTCATAACTATTAAACCAAGTGTCACAGGTGGTTAAATTATTCTCAGTGCAAAATTCTACCAGGCGGCTTATTGTTTCATTCCTGTTCATCAGTCATGTTCTTGTATCATAGTTCTTTCCCCACATTTTTCCTAATAGCGACCTCCAGTCACCCACCACAGCGAAAGTTTCGTCTCCCTTAGCTATATAAATAAATTATTTTATGTCATCATACATTCTTTCGCTCTCTCATCATCTGTGGAGCCAGTTGGCATAACCTTGTACTATTGTCCTGGCTGTTGACTTCGTGTCTATTTCTGCTAGATAATACGTTCACTCTGCTGTTGATAGAAGCTTACCATGCTTTGTATTTTCTTATTCACCACAAGACCCTTTCCTGCATAAAATCTGCATAATTTTGTGTTTATTACACCGTACTCACGTGAACAGAAGTCGTGTTCTTCTAGTTGCCGTACTTCATTATTTCCAGCAATATACAATTTCAAATTGTCTATTTCCTTTTCTAAATACTCTATCCTATATATCCACTTAATAGGCTTTAGATTCCACTTCCCGACCCGTGGAATGCCAGTTTTATTGTTCCTGGTTAGGAAATCCTTCTTCTATCCGGAGGTGTGATTGGGGGATTATATTACCCCTGGAATATTTTACTGCAAAGTATGACATCCACATTTCAGAGGAACACCCTTAGCAAAAGTAACAGCTGTAGATTCCTCTTTATTTCAGCTGTTCGCAGTAATAGCAGACCAAGACCATGTTGACTGTTCTTACAAGACTTCATCAGTCAGTCAATCAGACTGTTGATCCAGCAACTACTAAAGACGCAGCAGCTCCAATTCATGATTCATTGGTCAAGCAGGTCTGTCCACTGATACCCCTCTGTCATGGATGCAAATGGATACGGCTATGTGTATACTTGAAGCAGGAAAGCCGTTACATGTTGTTAAGCTCAATGGATCACGGCGGTGTTCATTGCTGTTATCATCATTTTATGGAGGTTGGAGTACGAATAAAGGTGCTGACACAGAACACCATCCAAGAGTATATCAGTAATGGCGAAGCTACAGGTGTAACTAGATGAATGATGAAGAAATTGTCCGAATGACAAGGGAATTGGTAGTTGTGATGTACGCGGACAAATTAACAAACCATTAACAGTTTCAGAAAAAGTTGGATGATTTACCTCAGGAAAAGAGCTACTCAAATTGAGCAAGTCAAGAACGCGTTCGGCCACCTCTGCCCCTTATGCAAGCAGTTATTCGGCTTGGCATTGCTTGACAGAGTTGTTGGAGGTCCTCCTAATGGATATGGTGCCAAATTCCGTCCAACTGACGCTTTAGATCGTCAAAATCCCTAGGTGGTTGCCCATAATGCTCCAACCGTTCTCACGTAGTGAGAGATCAGGTGACCTTGCTGACCGAACTAGGGTTTGGCAAACACGAAGAGAAGTAGTACAAACCCTCGCCGTGTATGAACGGGCATCATCTTGCTGAAACGTAATGCCAGGATGGCTTGCCACGAAGGGCAACAAAACAGGGCTTAGAATTTCAGTGCTGTGCTGTAAGGGTACCGCATGTGACAACCAAAGGGATCCTGCTATGAAACAAAATGGCATCTATTATTATCGGACCGGCAGGACCTATTTGGTTGTCATTGACGGCACCCTTACAGTGCAGCGGTGCGTCGACAACATTCTACGACCCATTTTGTTACTCTTCATGACAAATCAAACCGGATCACACACGGCGAGAGTTTCTCCTGCTTGACTTCGTGCTTGTCAAAACCTACCTTGGCCAGCAAGGTCGCCGGATCTCTCGCCACTTTAGAATATTTGGAACATTATGGGCAGGGCCCCACAACCATCTAGGGATTTTGACGATCTAACCCGCCAGTTGGACAGATTTTGGCACCATATCCTTCAGGAGGACTTCCAACAACTCTGTCAAATAATGCAAAGTCGAATAATTGCGTGCATAAGGGGCAGAGATGAACCAACGCGTTATTGTCATGTTCAATATGTGAAGCTCTTCCTATTGAAGAAAGAATAAATTTTTTCTTGAGTTGTAATCATTTGTTTTTCTGTGTATGCGCATCACATCTACCGATTTGCATCCCATTCGGATAATTCCCTCGTGGTGCTTTCTTTTAGTTTATTTGGAAAAATTAAACATAACGAGAGCAGAATCCAGGCCGTTTCTTCGGCGTCGTAAAATGTGAGAAATCCAGCAGGACCATTTCTTGAGACATACTTCCATACCTTCTTTTCCATCGCGGTATCAGAATTTTACTGAAACGATGATTACGTTCTTTGTCATAGACACATGTGTGGGTCATGATGGAACATTGTGCGTTCGCATCTTGAAATACCTGGTTCCGTGTTACTGGCATTTGCATTGCCGGCTGCATTAACTGACCGTTTAGGGGAACTAGTAAAAGTAATTTTTTAGCACGGTCGTTTCCCCTAATGACTATTGAAATTTATGTATTTTTTTATCTTTTGTGGTTGTTATATTGAGTGTTACTCATTTTCACGCGGCTGGAAGTACACCACGTATCAATACATCCAGTGGTTTACAAAAAGAAGCCAGTATTCTGTTTATAATTTCACGAAACATGCGTGAGCAATACATACAAATATGAGACGCATAAATAGAGCCGCCAGTCCAAACACTAAGCGGGTACGATCGGTCTTCACGTCGTGGAGCACACAAATAAACACAGAACCAGATAAAAACTACAGCAATAACATATTTTCACGCTTTAGTATGGTTGCACGTGATAGTCGTATAAAAATTTGATACACAAGCAATATGGAGACCACATGAAAGACATTATGACTGATATCTACGCAGAGATAGTAAGCAAAGGCGATGCAAAACTTCGCACGTAATTTATTGCCTCAAGGGGACCGATATGAACATTAGAAAAAATGTTATTGTCGGTTTTTTGGTTGTGTGTTTTATGACTTGGTCACCGTTCGTGTCAATACTATCAGCTGTTTACACATTTAGATTTGAGATTTATAAGAACCGCCGCTTCAGTTTCTGTACTTTCATATACTGTAGTACACATTGTCTTTGTGGACCAGTGGACGTAACTGATATGCGGTATCATTCCACTAGCCTGAATACGAGTAAGACTCGAAACTGGAATCATAATGGAATAGTTTTGGCAGCCATGTAAGTCGGAACGACCATGTTTGATATTTGTATGAAGGGAGATAAAAGAAACGTGTCTACCGCTACCGTCCCGGTCCGGACACCTTCTAAAGTATACTTACGGTGTACACAACGAAAGTGACGAAAAGAGTGTAAGAAGATCTTACCGCCTACCTTTACTGATATTTACACCCGGTAAGAATAGAATAGAGCACTTGTTTGGTGGAGCGGACACAAGAAAGAAAAATGATACCATGGGGGATCGGAATCCATACTTTCGTAAAATAGTTCTCTGTGCTCTAATTATTTAACAGCGCGCAACTCACCGCCTTGTTAGCATAGGATTGCGTGAGGCGCTTTTACAATTTGTTAAATTGAAACCTACGTGGAGGGTCCATATAGATAAAAAAGCGTATACATAACCTCAGGGATTGTATTTCGTGTTATCACATTAAAATATTTCTGCAGGATATCTTTACTGTAGCGAACTTTACAAAAGAAACCTTTTGAATTAATGAAAGTATTTTCCTTTTTTAAATGTAATGAATGATATTTGTTTAGCCGAAAAGCGGGCAATGTCTGAGCAGAATTGAATGTTCTTAGTTTGTGCGACTAAATTAATATATGCGCTTTCTTTTCCTTAATAATTATGGGGCAAGTCCTTTAAAGCGTCTGTTGATGACGGAATGCAATGAAATTATAATGAAATTATTCTTACGCAAGATGTCTGCCAAGAAAGGTCGATTGTTCGACCGTTCTTGTCCGTTTTCCAGCGTGCTGAAAACCTTACAAACAGTATTTTTAATTCTGCATGAATGTCACTAGGCACATGAAAGAAAAAAAGCACAATCAGCATAAATTACTATATATTATCTAAAATTCAGAACTTACAATGGGAAATGGCCGCCGTAGCGTGTGTTATCTTCGAGAATAGAACAAAGAGTGAATAATAACGCTGATCTTTTTGGTTTCTTGCACCGGCAAGTAAAATAACAATTAATTACCACAAAGAACCTATACAGTTATCTTGTAGAGTCTGTTTGTACCATTATTATTTCATTTCATTATAAATTACCATTATGACAGCTAATTGCATGCGCGTTTTCAGAGTTTTTACAATTTTCATTTTACGTTGTTTTGTCTCTGACTTGTCGTCATAAGACCTTTATAATACTTCTCACACGTATGTTTTTTAGACACATGTCACTTTACGTGTCTTGTTTTTTACACATGCGTATATATACAGTATATATAACTTTACAATGGTTGATAATTTACATTCATTTTGTTACAAAGAACATTTTCCCTTTTTACGAGCATTCATCTATTTCGATTATGAGCATTGCTCTAGCTTTCGCCCTTACATTACGAGACGGGTGAGAACCGCTTGGTATGATTGAACAATTAGGGTAAACAATAACTTTAGTCCCCTTCTTAGTTCACAGGCGACGGGAGAAAAACAGGTTAGAAAAACCTGCCCGGAGTCTTCAAACTGTTCGCACGCCCGCTGCTATCATGTATGGATTGTGAATGATGTAATCATTTGATTACCTTGACTTGTAGACGATCATTTTTGCAGTGAACAGTTTTACACAATATTTACAAGTTACATATCTGATTCGTTTTATCGGGCATACAATATTAAAATATGCAGTTGATGGTTAATTTTTATACGCTCTTTCACTTTTCTAGTCCATCAACTTTCAATACACGTCCACTTTACATATGTAACATAGATTTTAGGAGATGCATACAGCACAAAAACCTTTTCATTCGTGTCTCTCGCAATCAATACTGCAGAATATATCAAAAATTTGGAGTTACAGAACGTTACTTAGGTTTTACAAGAAATTATGACGATAATCTCATCGGTTGACTTTGTGTTCGGTGGCACTGGAATGCTGGACAAACGACTGGGAACTCGCCTCCTGCCGCCGGTCGTTGAATGCCAGACACCTGCGCATCGTTGACGTAGTAGTGGCTTTCGCCCACCGCGCGCTGATCAGCTGTTGAACGGCAGGCCGGCTCCGACATCGCGCCACCCCGAAGCAAGCATGAATCTAGTCCACCGAGCATCAGCTTTCTTATCATGAAGATATATGCACATACAAACTGAAAAAACGTTTTGGTTAGTTCACAATCACTCTTTAGCCACAAGTGTCATTGTCTTGCATGTGTATATTCTTTGTTTTGAATGTCACTAGTCCAGCACATTACAACATTTAGGATCAGGCTTCTGCTATCTCATTGATTAATAAAATGCACAACCCATAGCTTGTCAACACCTCCCGTCACACACGCACTGCATTTACTCTTCCTAGAGCGTTCAATACAGTCGTCGTGTTCCGTTAGGATTTTCTGTTGTACGTGGGTCCACCTGTTACTTTAAGATTTCAGATGTTTCGTGTTTTCACATTACACATTGCCGTAAGCGGATTTCGCAGTTGGACAGTATATCTAACACTTTTATGCAGGTGATATTTCAAAAGTTTTGTACACTGCTTATAACTATTTTGTACGTGAAACTTCACATTAATACTTAGACATTTCCACGCGCTACGGACTTTGGCCATAAATTTACAGTCACAATATTTTCTGTGAATCACAGTTATTACTTGCTGTGGTTGTGCTCACCACTTTTTCCACCTACACAGTTCGTGGATTTGTCTTTCGTTTGTTTAAAGGTTTTGACCTTTCACTGTCACTACTTTAGCGTCCAGATCGTTAGACACTTGAAATGCACTTTTCGCACACAGTTTGTACGTTCTTTATGTGAAGATTCCATTATAAACACTTTCACTTTTACATTATGTAGCACATATTGTGCATATTTTACAATAAAAGTCTTTATATTTCGGTAGGATTCATGTAGCCAGTGCCCCCTCATTCAGAAAATTCGACCGATTGGTCACCTGGACTATTCAGTTCAGTATATGTAATCATTATAGTTACTCTCAACACTGATTCATCCTCTAGTGTTTACTTGGCTTTCTGACAACAGGATCCGAGCACATTGCTCCAAGCATCTAACGTGTGAAGGATTTATACCGTCCACCGCGACAATTTCATATCAATACTTATGTTTGACAATTCCGTCATTATGTTTATTCTAAAATTCTTTGATATTGGTCTATGATTTACAGGCGCACGTTAGTCACCTAGGGACCATGCAAATTGCTTACATTTCCTTACTCACATTACGATTTTATGAAATTTGCACTGTCCTCATTAGTAATTCACTTTTTGTTGCCATTGATCACATGTCCTCTCATGTATTCATGCAGACATCCTGCTTTCATACACAGACACATAAATGTGCACATACATAAACATTTAGACACGTATTTACAATACACACACAAGGAAAATACAAGAATGAACCTAAAATTAATGAAATAATCTTACACTACTGTAACTACTTGTGTTTCGTGATATTAATTTCAGGTCGGGTTCTTACAGACTTAATGATCTCACTATCTCGGGTATCCAGCACTAACCACATACTTCCACCTGCTTTCGCGACTGCTATATGGCAACAGTGAATGTTATATTAACTACCATTTAAGTATTTGTTGAATCTCTTTAGCTACGGCTTGCTTTTTAGCCCATGGCACGGAATACGTGGCGCGCAAAACGTATCATGTATTTTAATTTGCATGTAATGAGTGAGTGTAAGCGCCTACGAATATCCGCGATGCTGTGATTTTCCGCCAGTGGAAACTCGACAGCTCTCTGCTTGGAACACACGTCTGTCACAGACGCCATTATGAAGGCTACGTATAGCGCCGTCATCTATCGGAACTTCATGAAACTATACAGGATGGAGCAGCATTGTTCCACGATGTTCCACAACGTATTCCGCATTTTTTCAACAGAAACTGAGCGAGAAAATAAATATTTTGCATTACTTATTGAACGCCCCTCGTAATTTCAGGTAGGGACTGAAAGGGATACTTGTGGACCTCTGCGTTAAGTTCAATGCCACAAAGAGGGAGATGCGAGGACTTACTCGTTTGAAAGAGAAGCATCACGAGCATGAAGGGACGGAAGTGGAAAACGCCATACCTTCGACATCCACAATAGTTTCGAGGAGAGATAGAGACACAACGACACAACCAGTGACAAGTGGATGCTATAGTGCGTGTAGTCTCTACTGTCCTTCGGCTACGTATGCTGCCTTTGGATCACGGGGTCCCGGGTTCGATTCCCGGCTAGGTCTGGGATTTTCTCCGCTGGGGGATTGGGTGTTCGTGTTGTCCGTATCATTTCATCATCATCGGAAAAGTGACGAGTCTAGACTGTGTAAAGATTGAGAATTTGTACGGGAGTTGATAACCGCGCAGTTGAGCGCCCCACAAAACAAATATCGTCATCACCTACTGTCCTTCAAGATTATCAATGGAGAAAAATTTATTAGTCTTTGAAAAGAAATAATCGATACTGGTGCCAAGTACGGCACAGTGAGTGCACAAGAGATGTTTCATTCTAAAAGAACTGTGTTTCGACATCTACAAAACTTAGCCAATGATGTGAGAAGTGAGATTTTAACTTAAATAAAGGAAGCCATTTACGAGACGGGGAGTGCTATGACGGTCGATCTCTGGACTCAAAATTATTGCAAAATACATTACCGTTGTGTCACATCCAATTTTATTGTAGACTCTGAGGTCGGTCTATGGAGTCTGATAATCAGTGTGCGATTTTTTGTTCTTATAAATTTTTTGAAGTGTAGCCCAGGTAATCAATCCATTATTTCCGTTACCTGTCGCTTCACTACATAATGATAACAGAGGGAGGTTATTTAAAATTGCATGTGTCAGTACTAATTAGTACTCAAATATTAGGTTGATAATTTTGGAACACTTTCACTCGTCGCAATTTAACTACTTCAGCATGGACGAGGTACCTGGAGGGAGACTGGCCGCTGTGATGGAGCGGCTCTAGGCGCTTCAGTCTGAAACCGCGCTGCTGTTACGGTCTCACGTTCGAATCCTGCCTCGGGCATGGATGTGTGTGATGTCCTTAGGTTTAAGTAGTTCTAAGTCTAGGGGACTGATGACCTTTGATGTTAAGTCCCATGGTGCTCAGCGCCATTTGAACAATTTTGAACCTGGAGGGAGAAAATGAGAAAGGATCAGATAGAACGCAAGCTTACAATTCGGAGCTATGAACCCCTTTGAAGGGTATGTTGAAGGGAGTACTCTAGTGCCGCCAGCGCATCCCAGTGAGGTGAGTAATGCCGTCGCCACTACCGAATAGCATTGACTGAAACAGCATAAGTTGTTTCGTTTTTTGTAGTGTACAACTCCTCTCGCATCAAAGTAAGGCATTTCAAGGCCCTAATAACCCAATATGTGAAATGGTCACGTGATTTTAGTTGCATCAAAGAGAACAACCAAGTGAGTATACTAAACGAACAAGCTTCTGTCCTTTCTGAATACACTGAGGAAATTTTTGCTTAGAATGTGGGAGGTAAATTACGAGCAAAGTTCTCGGAGCCTCCAGGGAGGGAAATTCAATATGGCCGTCAGATCTATGGGCGATTTGTTGATGGGTAGTAAGGGTGTACAACGGTCCGAGTGTGTAGTAATGTGGCTGCTAAGCTACCAACTCCCTTACTTCGCTCGTTACAAGAGACTTCCAAGCTTCTGACTGACACATTAGATCAGTTGGTTTACAGGAAAGATGAATATTATGACTTGGGTGTGGGGCTTTTTTTTCTTTATTGTTATTTTAAACACCTTGTACAAAGGTGGGCTGTCAGCAGCATAGTACGCAGCTCTTCAGCCTCTTGATACAATAAAGACATAAGGGAGGCACAGATGATACAATACAAATGGCGGGCAAAAAACTGTAGACACAGAAAACAATATACACGAAGCCGTTCACTGGACAAGAAAAGACACTAAAACCTGTTGACACGACGCACAAACACTGACGACTGCGACGGCACAGGTGAACGGTGGAGCTGATGGCGAAAGAACACTAAACACAAACACGAAGGCATACACACGATACACTGATGGCGAAGATCTCCGGCTCGCGAATGTCCACTGAGCATGTACGAGTCCGGGGACCTGCCAAGAGAGGAGGAGGGGGGTGGGAGAGGGAGAGGGGAGAGCAGAGATGCCAAGGACAGGGGAGATAGGGGGGAGAAAGGAAGGGAGGAGGGGGGTAGGGGAAGCCCAGGGGAAGAGGGGTGGAGGAAGGGTGGATGGAGGGATGGAGGGAAAAGGAGTGAGAAGGGTGGGAGGGCGCCCAAAGGAAAAAACACAGGAAGTGGGAGGGGAGGATCAAAGTTGATAGGAGGGGTAGATGGAGGGGAGGAGGGCATCATCAGGGAGGGGGAGCTGGCGGAAGCCACCTTGGAAGAGGGTAAGGAGGGTGGAGAGATGGAGAGCAGGTGGGACAAGGGAATACAGGGGCGGCAGCGGGCGGGTGTGGGAGAGGATGGGTGAGACAAGTGGGTGAGGAGGATCGAGTTTACGGGAGGTGTAGAGGATCCATATCTGTTCGAGGAGGAGGTGGGGGAACGGAATTAGGTCGTACAGGATCCGCATGTGGGAGGGGAGACGGATGCGATAGGCAAGGCGGAGAGCATGGCATTCAAGGATCTGAAGGGATTTGTAAAAGGTAGGGGGCGCGGAGGTCCAGGCGGGATGGGCGTAACAGAGGATAGGGCAGATGAGGGATTTATAGGTGTGGAGTATGGTGGAGGGGTCCAGACCCCATGGACGGCTGGAAAGGAGCTTGAGGAGATGGAGTTGGGAGTGTGTCTTGGCTTGGACTGTCCGAAGAGGGGGGGTTAAGGAGAGGTGACGGTCGAGGGTGAAGGGTGGAGGTGAAGGCGATAGGACGGCCATAGATGGTTAGATAGAAATCGAGGAGGCGGAAGGAAGGGGTGGTTTTGCCTACAATGATCACCTGGGATATGGAGGGATTGACCTTAAGCAACCACTGGTTGCACCAAACGGTGATCCGGTCAAGATGGGATTGGAGAAGGTGTTGGGAATGCTGTAGTTTGGGGGGCAAGGACAAGGAAGGCGGTGCCATCGGCGAACTGGAGAAGGTGGACAGGGGGTGACGGCGGCGGCATGTCCGCTGTATACAAAAGGTACAGAAGGGGGGAGAGGGCGGAGCTTTGGGGCACACCGGCGGAGGGAAAAAAGGTGTAGGAATCCGTGTTATGAATGGTGATGTAGGAAGAACGTTGGGAGAGAAAGGAGCCGATCAGACAGACGTAGTTAATGGGAAGGGCGAAGGTTTGGAGCTTGAAGAGGAGACCAGAATGCCATACCCGGTCATAGGCACATTCGAGGTCCAGGGAGAGGAAGATAGCGGAGTGACGGGAATTAAGCTGTTCAGAAAGGAGATGAGTGAGGTGAAGGAGAAGGTCATCAGAAGAGAAGGACAGCCGAAAGCCACACTGGGTAATGGGAAGGAGGCGGTGCTGACGGAGATGCTGGTGGATGCATCGGGTGAGGATGGATTCCAGGACCTTGCTGAAGACTGAGGTAAGGCTGATGGGACGGTAGGAGGAGATGGCGGACGGCGGTTTACCAGGTTTAAGGAACATCAGGATATGGGAGGTTTTCCACAGGTTGGGGTAGTAGCTGGTGGACAGGACTACATTGTAGAGCCTGGCCAGGGTGGAGAGGAAAGAGACAGGAGCTTTACGAAGGTGACGGTAGGTGACACAATCGTGACCAGGAGCAGTGTTGCGTTTTGTGCGGAGTGTAGCAATGAGATCCTGTGTAATGATAGGGGCATTGAGTTCTGTGTGTGCTATGTTGTCCAAGTACTGGAAACCAGGTGCGAGGGGGGGGGACAGAGGTGTCAGTTCGATCGTGGACATCCAGAAAGAGGGAGTAATCGAACTGGGGATCATCAGGGATGGAAAATACATCGGAGAGGTAGGAGGCAAAGTGATTGGCCTTACTAAGGGTGTCAGGAAAGGGGTGATCATCATGGAACAGAGGATAGTAGGTGGAGGGTTCTGTTCCGTTAAGGCGACAGAACGCTGACCAGAACTTGGACGAGTTTATAGGAAGGGTAGCATTTAAACGGGTGCATGTGCGTCGCCAGTCCTGGTGTTTCTTAGCCACGAGCAAGTTTAGGTTGTGTCGCTGGAGTTGCCGGTGGCATTGTAGTGTGTCCGGGTCATGCGTGTGGAGGAAGGCCCATTAGAGACGGCGGGATTCATGGAGGAGGAAGATGGCCTGTGGGGGGAAGGTAGGACGGTGGGGGTGGATGGCGACAGTAGGGACGTGGGCCTCCACAGCCTCAGACAAGGTCTGCTGGAGAAAGGAGGCAGCACAGGTAATATCATCAGAGTGGTGGTAGGTGAAGGGGTTGCTATCGACCTGGGTGGAGAGGATATCCCAGTAGGCATTCCAGTTGGCACGGGAATAATCATGGACATACTTCAGGAGAGGGTCATTATGAGTGTCAGAGCGGGGGCGACGACCGTCTGAAATGGTGAGGAGGACAGGGAGATGGTCGCTACCAATGGGGTCCAGGACATCCACCGCTATGCGGCCAAGGAGGTTAGGGGAGGAGAGGATGACATCGGGAGTGGAGTTGGATTCGGGGCGGGTGTGCTGGGGAATGGGGACAAGGTCGCCTTGGAGGGAGGAGAGGAACCGATGCCTTCGCCGTAACTGGGTGGCAGAACGACTATGGATGTTGAGGTCGGCGACGATCATGTAGGAGGAGAAGGTATGGTCAATGTGGGAGAGGAAGTCGAAAGGGATAGGGGCGTTAGGGTGGACATAGATGGTGGTGCAGGTGACGGTAAGGCTGGGGACGAAGAGACTAAGGATCAGGTGTTTGGTGGGGTCGGGAAGGAGAGGTCTGAGCCGAATCGGGATCTGGCAGTGGTGACCAATTTCAACTCTGCCACGCGCTGTCGGGAAGGGATTATCTGAGCAGTGAAGGAGGTAGGGCGAAGGGTGGATGGTGTGGTGGGGTTGGAGGAAGGATTCATTTAGGAGGAAGGCATCCACACGTTGAGTAGCAAGGGTGTGCAGGAAGAGGTTCTTGTTGGCGGGAAGGGATCGGATGTTGTTAAACAGGATATGGTGCTGTCGTGCCATGACAAGGATTTAAACGAGGGTGTCAAGATGGGAAAAGGTGAAATGGGCCTGGTTGTGGGAGTACGTGGCATACATTTTAAGGTGGAAGATGGAACGGGCGGCGAGGGATATCTGCTGGAGGCGGTGGGGGCACTGGAAAGGGTGGACATTTTGGAGTACGATGGTAAGGAATCTGATGATGTCCTCAGCGGTAGGGGGGGCTAAGGGAATTGCCAGGAGGGGTGGGGGTGTCCAGAGGGCAGACAGTGACGGTGAGTTCAGGAGGGGATCGGGCCTTACATTTTTGGGAGTACGTAGGATGAGGGAGGTTACAGTTGTTACAGGAGGGAGGGGACTGTAGGTTGGGGCACTACCGGAGGAAGTGTGCTTGCTTACAGTGTGGGCAGGTGGGGGCCTCTCAGCACTCACATGTTGGGTGTGCATTGCACCGTAAACACCTCTGGCAGTGCAGGGATTGAGGAGGGGAATGGGAGAGGTCGACCTTGTTATGTTGGTTAAAGAGGAGGGCACCCTCCTTCAGGAGACAGTGTATGGAGAGGGTGTGTTCGGAAGAAACCCGTATAAGGCGGGTGGGGCTGGCGGAGTTGTGAATGCGGCGAACTGCACGCACCTCCAGATAGGGATGCACCTTGAGCTCCGCCAACACCTCCTCCTCCATGATCGTCGGACTGAGCCGAGTGATCATGGCGGTGAGGGTTGGCGGGCGACACGGGGGCTGGGGTTGGCAGGAGGGAGGAGGGCTAGGGGCAGGGGTGATGGAGGCGTTAGGGCCAAAGCGGGTGATGGGTATGCGGGAAAGGATATCGGTGTAAAGGGTAGGGCTGGTGGAGGAGATGAGGACTGAGTCACGGTGAGGAGTGAGGAGGGAGATGGGGGCACCGGGAAAATGCTGGCGAATGAAGAGGGTGAGGTTCCAGGCCTGAAGAAGGGAGGGATCATGACGGGAGAGGAGGTAGTGGTAGGAGGAGGGGGAGGAGGAGGAGGAGGGGGCAGGGACAGGTGGGGAGACATCCATGGCATCCTGGACAGGGGAAGAGGGATGAGGCGGAACCTTTTTAGATGCAGAGGGGGCAGGGGTGCCACTGGGGCGATTGACGGCGGCGGAGGAGGTGTGGGGGACGGGAGCAACTGGAAGGTGGTGTGGAGTGGCAGGTCCCAGTGCTGGAGCCAGCGCCGGAGACGGTGAGGGCGAAGGCAATGGCAATGGCTATGATGTAGACGACAATGAGGGCGAAGGTGAAAGTGGAGCATGGGCTGTGGCCCTCTGGGCCACCACCCTAGCGGGGGCCACGGAAACAGAAGGAGCAGAGGGAGGGAGTGGAGGGAAGGGATCAGTGGAGGCGCAGGAGGGAGTAGCCGGGGATGGGGCCACAAAAGGTGAGGGATTTGGGAGAGTGAGGAGTGGGGGGATGGACTGAGGGGGGGGGGGTGATTGGGCACACCACGTGATAGTGGTGGCAGTGGCAGAGGGAGATGTGTAGATGATGGCAGTGGTGGTGGCTGTAGTAGTGGTGGTGCGGGTCGACATTGTGACAAGGAGAAAGACACAGGACAGGAGTAAAGGACCGAAGCAAACGATGGACGGGCAAGTGGACAAAAAACAGAAGAAAAAGGACATAGAGCGACGAAGAAGACTGGGGCCGAAGCCCCACTCTGCTGCTGCTGGTGGGGGGCGACCCGGCTGGCTGGCAGGCAGGAACGCTGGCTGGCAGGAACGCTGGCTGGCTGGCTGGCGGGGACGTCGCCGCCGCTATTGCTGCTGCTGCTGCTGCTGCTGGCTGGGACCGCTGCTGGCTGGGACCGCTGCTGGCTGGACTGCTGCTGGCTGGACCGCTGCTGGCTGCTGGCTGGACCGTTGCAGGGTGGCTGTCTGTCTGTCTGTCCGGCTGGCACCTGCAAAAACCTATCGCTTCGATTAGTGACCAAACGTCACAATCGAAGGGCGGTATTCTTGCGAATTACCGCCAGAGATGGGGGTGGGGCAACAGTTCTTTAAGTTTATACACCCAAATTGTAAAAACATTATAATGGACTACGTTAGTACAGCAATGGTGGCGCAGTATAGTCTCAAAGAATTCCGTCAGTATGTGTGTAAGGAAACGTGCTGTCGTACTGCAAGAATTTGTGAAAAGACGCTATTTGTGAGTACAAGAATCCGGGCAATCATCAGCAGAGTATTTGCGGTATATCAGGCGCACAGTGAAAATGTTACACTTACCATACGCAGAAACATAGTCGAAGGAACTGATGCAGAGTGTACATCTAGCTTGTTGTTTGTGCCGAAATCACAATCATTCGAGGATATACAGGACGTACTACGAGAGGTTAGGCCATACGTTACTCGAAAGGTAAAGTGAAAAGCAGAGACCTGGATATATGAATCGAAAGTTTCATTGGTAGACAGGGAATTCTATTATGAGAGCAATAGAAAGCGGTTTAAGTGTTTTATATGTGGGAGCGCTGGCTACTTTAAACAAGATTGTCCTGGCTTGCGGTCAAGGAACAGGGAAAATTGTGAGTGACTAGGCGTGAGGAACAGGAGCAGGATTAGAGCAAGTACCGTCTAATCGGACAGTTGCTTCTTCTACCGCGCCTGTTCCACTTACTTGTCTTAGTGTAAATGAGGTACTGGTTTGTGCTCCTCTTGACACGGGAAGTTAATTAACATTAACTAGCGAAAAACGTTACCACAAGCACAAATCACCGTGTCGTTTAGCCTCATTGACGATTGGACTCGGGAGCTGCAGGTTGGACAGCTCTGGTAAACTGAAATTATTGGGGGCATTCGCGGTTATTTACATACCCAGAGATTCACTTTGAATTTTAAGGCGAAGCTAGTTCATTACTTAGCGGTTTCTGTTATTCGTGGTCGTGACCTTACCCAACATACGGATCTTATTTTTAATTGCAGTCAGTTTTCTTTCCTACTTTGTTTGAAACGAGCACATAAATTTTTCGAAGAACCTCGTAAGGGGGCGCTGTAGGTTGATGGCGTCATGGAAGCAGATAAATGAAGAATGACAATTATAGCCATTTCGCTTCTGAGAGGACTCGCAGTTGTGCTGTATGTATCAGTCGTGTTCGGATGTGTTTACCGATGAATTTGTGGATGCGTGCAAGACTGAGGTTTCTGATAATAATCAGACCAGACAAGCGTTGCACCGCCTTTCCCGTGCAAGGATGAGGCAATAGCAGTTTGTCATAGATGAAATGCTTCAGGATGGAATCATTGTACCTTCCCACATTCACATTTTTTATTTCAAAAGGAAATTGTGAATTCGGGCTTAGATTACCGTGCATTACGGAAGACTAGGGTTGAACAATTAGGACACCTCCAAGACGCTGACTAGATCTCAGCTTGGTGACCGATTCAGTGAATAGACTGTTTCCAGTATGATCATATGGAATGTTAAAAAAAGTCGCGCAAGGGAACTATTAAACATCTACGCTGAAGAGCCAAAGAAACTGGTACACCTGCCTAATATCGTGTAGGGCCCCCTGCGAGCACGCAGAAGTGCCGAAACACGACGTGGCATGGACTCGACTAATGCCTGAAGTAGTGCTGGAGGGAACTGACACCATGAATCCGGTAGAGGTGCCCATAAATCCATAAGAGTACGAGGGAGTGGAGATCTCTTCTAAACAGAACGTTGCAAGACATCATAGATATGAACAATAATGTTTCTGCCTGGGGAGTTTGGTGACCAGCGAAAGTGTTTAAGCTCAGAAAAGTGTTCCTGGGGCCACTCTGTAGCAACTCTGGGCGCATTGGGTGTCACATTTTCCTGCTGGGATCTCTCACGTCTGTCGGAATGAATGGATGAAGGTGATCAGACAGCATGCTTAGTAATATGTCACCTGTCAAAGTCGTATCTAGACTTATCAGGTGTCCCATATCACCCCAACTGCACAGACCCTACACCATTACAGAGGCTTCCACCAGCCTGTACAGTCCCCTTATGACATGCAGAGTCCATTGATTCATGCCGTTGTCTCTATACCCGTACACGTCTATCCGCTGGATGCAATTTGAAACGAGACCCGTCCGAACAGGCAACATGTTTCCAGTCATCAACAGTCGAATGTCGGTGCTGACGGGCCCAGGCAAGGCGTTAATCTTTATGTTGTGAAGTCATCAAAGGTACACGAGTGGGTCTTCGGCTCCAAAACCTATATCGATGATGTTTCGTTGAATGATTCGTACGCTGACACCTGTTGATGGCTCAGCATTGAAATGTGCAACAATTTGCGGAAGGGTTGCACTTCTGTCTCATTTGAACGATTCCCTTCAGTCCTCGTTGTTTCCGTTCTTGCTGGATCTTTTTCAGGCGCAGTGATGTCAGAGATTTGATGTTTTACCGGATTACCGATATTCACGGTGCACTCGTGAAATGGTCACGTGGAAAAATCCCCACTTCATCGCTACCTCGGAGACGCTGTGTCCCATCGCTCGTGCACCGACTTTAACACCGCGTTTAGACTCACTTAAATCCTAAGGAGCTGCCATTGTAGTATCAGTAACCGATCTAACAACTGTGGCAGACGCTTGACTTATATAGGCGTTGCCGACCGCAGCTCTATATTCCGCCTCTTTACATATCTCTATATTTGAGTACGCATGCCTATACCGGTTTCTTTGACGCTTTAGTGTACATTCAAGCAGGGATGGCAGAACTAACACGTGTATCGCAGATGGTTATACTGAGAAAAGGGTTTCATCGAACTACGAAATGAAACCCAAGGTCATAACAAAATCCTGTTTATTAGTAAGGTCCATGAATTCGCTTCCAGCCATTGAACTGACAAAACGAATAACTACAAGTGCACAAAGGTTCAAATGACTCCGTAATCATACACGATAATGATAATTAATTGAAACCCTCAGCTACCGACAGGTGTTGTTGACATACCTTGATGGGGACTGCCGAAAATGTGTGACCCGACCGCGATTCGAACCCGGAATCTCCTGCTTACATGGCAGACACTCTATCCATCTGAGCCACCGAGGACACAGATGAATAGCGCGACTGCAGGGTCTCACGGGAAGCGTGCAAGGGATAAGTCCCTGCATTTGCGCTATTCATCTGTGTACTTGGTGGCTCAGATGGATAGAGCGTCTGTCATGTAAGCAGGAGATCCCGGGTTCGAGTCCCGGTCGGGGCACACATTCTCAGCTGTCCCCATCAAGGTATGTCAACAACACCTGTCAGCAGCTGAGGGTTTCAGTTAATTATCATTTATTCTAGATAAGCTGCAAGGTCATCAATGGTATCTGTTCTTTCGAGAACAGTTACTATCTTCATATACACGACAATGCATTGGCGCAGGTGGATGGAACTGAAAATGAAGTGATAGAATTAGGTATGTCCAAGTAAATCCCCAGCGATTGCTGATTTTGGTAACAAGTTATAGAAAAGAGCTTATATCCTACAGTTCCCTTGCCTAAGTGCAAGCTGAGTCTAAGTAACTGACTATGTGAATTAATTTAGAAAAGCGACGTCCTAACTGGAAATAAACGACTTCGGCGTTTCCTCATCAAGACTCGTGCAATTTTGACTCATGCTTACCATCGTTCAAAAACTCAAGGGTTGAGGATGGCTAAAGTGTTATCTTAGAGGTATAAGTTCCGCCCCGGCGTCTATGATCAGCTCTAGGACGGAATGCTCTCTCTCTCTCTCTCTCTCTCTCTCTATCTCTCCCTCCCTCTCTCTCTCTCTCTCTGCAGCTCTAAAGTGAACGCATCATTCCCTCTAATGGTCCGAGATGAAGAAGTTTCCGCCATGGAAATAAGGTGAAGTGTTGCCTCTCTGGAGATCGAAGACGAAATTGCGAAATTTGAATCTGTTCCCTTTCTAAAAAATGTGTATATTCTGCCAGTACTGAATTTTCATTAGCGAGTCACTGTACACCTTCCGAGTTCCAACCGAAGATAAATTTACGACAGCAATAGTTTCCTTTCTCCTTAAGAATCTGCTGTTATTAATCAATAATACACATTTCTTTCTTAGAGTGGGACGGAGAGAAGAATTTCTTTCCCACCATGAAGGTGGTTTCTTCACATTTTGACCAACGATAGGGGATAACGTACTCATTCGGGAGACTTCCTGCATGCTACGACGATAAATTTGGTGAACCAACTGCGGAATCCCCTTATAAAATTTAAACATAAACTTCTGTGGATCTTCTTTGGTTCCAACAGATTCTTCTCACTCAGAGTGCGGCGTGTTTTCTCATCCCATCGCAGATTTCTGTCTCTTCTTGTTTTAGTGAAAAAAAAAACAGTTTTATGAAACGCTTGCCGCTGTACCCCTGCAGTATTCACTTTCCCACAGTCTTCCGGTGGATCTGCCTTACAGAAAAACATAATACTTCTCCTTCACTGAAAAAAATGAAGTTGAGAAGTTTTTCTTATATTCGCAATCATTGGTGTTGTCTCATCTACATCCGCACATTTATGTGTCGCTGATAATTTGAATTGATCTGGTAGTCTAATTTGGTATAAAAGTACCTATTTTTGGCGTGCGATCTTGGCTGGTCGCGAAGTTCATAGGCCGGCGGGGAACGATTGTGTACACTATAGTTCCTGTACACGGCCGCGGGATAAGCTTGCGCTCTACCGTGAATTTTTGTTAAGTCCGGAATGGATGTATAAGGCGAGCGCTTAGCATCTTTGAGTGGTCTGGATCGGGCTGCTGTACGGGCAGATGCAAAGAACGTCAACATACCTTCTAGGAGAAGATACTGCCGTCGTCCAAGACATACAGTGTATAAGTATACAGACAATATAGGGCTGACTACTACATTTAGTGAAAAGAAGAATAAAAAATCTGTTACATCAGTGGCCGCTCATGACATACTTGATGGTCCATCTGTTTTTGTAGAATATAATATGAACCTTGTGAAGCAGTTTTAGGTAAAACTGGAAAAAGACAAGATTACAGTTCATGTTGTTATCCAATTAAGATTATGGCCTCTAACGGTTTTTCTTCACCACTCTTGATCTCAATCAACCCTATTTCCAGTTTCCATCGTCTGAAGATTCCAAGTCAGTTATAGCATTTGTTGCCAATTGGGATCTTTTAGATTTTATCTGGGCTGTATTTAGGTTCTCAGGTGGAGCAACACTCTGCTCCCATGTGTCAGCCCGTCACTGTCTTTGTTACCTGAACTTACGCGGAACGTTGAGGTGGTCTTGTGTCAGGTGAGGGAGGTAGGGTTCACAGTTAGGACAGATAAAATTTGCTCATAGGTAGATGTCTTTTTGGGATGTTAGTGATATTAGTGATTAGCAGAGCCGCAAAGAAGCTATTTACACCTGTTCGTTAGCGCAGAGTCTGTATCTGATAATGTCTGTAAAGTTCGATGCAGCGATTCGTCTGAAATGCATGCATGTCTGAAGGAACTGAAGATTGATAGCCATATGAAATACTGAAATGCATTCCCAAACTGCAAATACAGTACCACAACAGATATACAATTTACTGTGAAAAAAGGAAACTTTACGTCATACTAGGATTCTAACCCGTCTTTCCCGCTTTACAAGAGATGTCGCCTTAACTGCTTCGTCTGTCCGAACACGCTTCACAAACAGATCCAAACATCCATATGTCTCAGTATCTGCATCACATAATGCTCACACAGTTATGTGATTCTCAAGCAGGGAGAGACATATGTAATTTTCTCGTCAGATAAACATGTCTTTGCCATGAAATACGTTAGCGTAGGGCCTGTTTATAGCTGTGTCTGTAAAGTTCGTTGCAATGTTCCTTAGGACATGCATGCATACAGACACTGTCAAATACAGATCCTGCACCGAAGTTTTTAATGCTAAAGCCAAGGAAATCTGTTGAGAAAACTAAAGAAGTGTTTCCCTGAGCGGGAACCACATAAACGTGCGAGCACTATGGGAAGCACACAATGGGGCATATGCAAGTTTGGGTCTGTCTGTGAAGTGTGTTCGGACAGACGAAGCAGTTAAGGTGACCGATCGTGTAAAGATAGAATTTGTTGGCATTATTTTGTATAGCTGTGGTATTACCGTGTTCGCAGTTTGCTAATACATTTCATGATACTTAAACTTGGATACCACCTAAGAATCTAATTCTAAATTTTCGGAAGATCATATCAAAAGTTGCTCAAATTGTATGTTAGTTGAATGAATTTAGAAAAAAGGAAGGAATTTGAGTAGAATCCTTCTAAGCAAGCCGGCTTTGAGGCCCTTAACACCACTTTAACAACTGCGTCTCTATTGGCGATTCCTGGCTTCAAAAGAATGTATAGTTGAATGGGTAGCAGCGATTGCTTTACAAGAACACTCGTGTGGAAGACACCTGGTGGGGTATGACCCTTGCGCTCTGTCAACATTAGACTCTAAATACTCGCTTTATGAGCTGGAGGATTTGGAGATGATTTTCACCATTCAGAAGTTTTCGTTTCTATCTGGACCATCGGCCGTTTACTCTTGATACAGATAACCAGGTCCTTAGTTGGATGTTAGAATCGCTAAGGCAGACTGGCCCGCACTGACTCCTACCGCCAGGCAGTAGCAGCGCTGCTCAGTCGCTGCTGAAGTACTGGTTATTCTTCGTGTTTTACTGTCCCTGTAAGCACATATCGATATCACTAATGTCGCGCTAAACTAATCTGGGACCGTCCTGCCGAATGGACTCATAAATTTCCGTTCTAAAAATAATATTGTTTGTAACGGGAAAGATACCGATGCTTTCCGTCCACACTGGACCTTGCATGAAAGACGCGATGAGCACTGTTGATAACTCCAGCTACATATTAAAAAAAAAAAAAAAAACGAAATCGCAAATATTTGGCGAAACAACCAGAGAAAAAGAGTTTGGCGGCTCTTAGGAGCCGGCCGCTGTGGTCGAGCGCTTCTAGGCGCTTCAGTCCGGAACCGCGCACGTGCTACGGTCGCAGGTTCGAATCCTGCCTCGGGCATGGATGTGTGTGATGTCCTTCGGTTAGTTAGGTTTAAGTAGTTCCAAGTCTATGCGACTGATGTTCTCAGATGTTAAGTCCTATAGTGCTTAGAGCCATTTGAACCATTTTTTGACTATTAGGAGAGACATCTTGTATAGTACAGAGGGTCTGATAACGGTGTATTATATCGCAAAACCAGTAGTCTACAAAACAAATTGAAGATAAACTTACAGCTGAAGGTGTCTTCATGCTTTTACATACATATTGGTTGTTATTCTTCCACTCAGCAAAGCAAGAATGGCTGCACCTAAGACGAGTAAGATAGTTTCGTCCTCAGGATTAATTTCCCTTACATGTAAATATTACCACGAGTTACCAATACTCGTAGGTGGGCACTCTGGGATATTTAGAATCCGAATGCAGACTTCGGAGAATTTTGTTTGGCGCGGAATGGTTTAAGAGATCAAGGAGTGGACACAGTCTTGTAAAGTTAGTGCAGTTAGTAAAGCAACGCGTATCCGAGAGGAAATATTACCTTCAGAGGCTGTGACTTCACCAATGGAGAGACTACAAGGATTACGTAGACTGTTTTGCACGGCCGCGAAAGGGGAATAAGTTCATATCTGTATGTGTAGACGACATCACCCGCTTTTGTTGGTTGTTTCCGTCTCGCAGTGCTTCCACGCAACGGACGATTCGTATACACAGTCCTTGTTTGGCACCTTACTGCCAACACATAGTCTCTATTGACGCCGTAGCATTTACATCTTGGTAGCTTCGGGATATCTGTTTTGAAAGGGGTATACTATTAAGACACCACATCATAAAAACCCGTCCTTCGCAGAGCGTATTAACCGTAATTTATGCTCAAATTTCATAGCCTGCCACCTACAAGTCGCCCCTTGTGGAATAGTGGTGAAGCACATCCCTGGAAACCAAGAGGTTCTGGGATTGAATCTTGTACGGACCACATAAGCTTCCAGTCTGCCTTTAATCTAACTTTTATCTCTAAAAATGAGAGGAATCGCCATGAAGGGCAAGTGGTTCTGATTCCACGTTAACCTGTAGATCTTCTTTCCCTGATTGTCTGTGTACATTATGGACCGCAAGTCGCCGACGTGCTGTCCAACTGTAAGGCTTCCGCCTGGCCATCGAGCCACAAGAAATTATTATTATTATTATTACCACATGTTCGTTCTCGCTGGAACTAATCCCTTCATCGGTTGACTTGCATCTTTAACACCGCTATACATTAATCCCACAACCAAACTCATGCCAGCCGTACGCTTGTGCATAAGCCCAAGTCACCAGTAACAAATATATGGTCGACCAACCAACTTGTTGTGGACAAAATCGAAGTAATGCAATTTCGTGACAGTTGGAAGTTCAGAATGAGAGAGAAACCCAGAGATAGCGGGGGAGACCGCTAAAAAAACGTCAAACCGGGTTACAAGATCTGGTGGGTAATTGACAGGCAGGGGGTAGAGGGAAAGTTGTTGCTCAGGTATTGGGACAGCGTAAGTATCAGGTTTTTAACTCCAATCACGTTGCTAGTAATGTATCCTCAGACGAGCAGAATTTTTCTCCTCCATGTATTACAAAATAAACCTTTAAGTTTTCAGATTTGGGAGCGAACGTGCAGTGTACGGGTTGAATTTATATTAATTTTGTACCTGTGTAAGTCTATGAAAGATTGTAACTTTATAATTGAGAATGTTTTTAATGTTCCTTCTAAATACCTTGCTAAGGAGCTGATCGAAGAGCTCTCTTGAACTGACGCATATATGTGTGTGAATAATACCGTTGTTTGGTTTTATATTGTGTGTAAAAGACCCTGGTGTGCAAAACTTAAGGACGAAATGAACTTTCGCATTACGTCTCCCGGCCAAGTAACTTTGCCTCATGAAACTTGGACTTTACAGAAATGTTAAAATGTGTGTGAATTCCTAAGAGACCAAACTGATTAAGTCATCAGTCCCTAGACTTGTACACTATTTGAACTAACGTAAACTGACTTATGCTAAGAACAACATCCACACCCATGCCCGAGGAAGAACTCGAACTTCCAGCCTGAGGGGCCGCGCAATCAGTGAGATGACGCCTCTAACCGCGCGGCCACGCCGCTCGGCGGTCACACATAGAAAGGACTGGTACAGTACAGTACAGTACTGAAGCTAACTGAGAGAAATATATAGTACAGAAGGTAACTGAAAGAAATACGCTAAGAAACGAACCCCGAAAAGGCACTCATATTCATGGCAATAACTACACTAAAGTCAGCACGATTTATGATGGCCCACATTACAAAAGGCGTGACATAGTTTTTACTAGAGCGTGTGATCACCACGGACGGCAACGCATGCTCTTCAACGTGCTGCCACGTTGGCCACAATGACGGTAAGGAGTTCTTGTGATGGAGAGTTCCATTCATCCACCAGCGAAGTCGACAACTGGTGGATGTTCGCTGGTGGATGTGGACGTGCCGCAATGCGACTGCCCAACGAAACTGAAACGTGCTCGCTGATATTTAAGTCGGGGTACGAGCAGACCAGTCCATTCACGGAATATCATCTCGTTCCAAGAGCATCTACTTCTCCTCCTCCTCCTCCTCCTCCTCCTCCTCCTCCTCCTTCCCCTTCTCATGCACTGTCCGAGGCGTTCACCCATTGTCATGTACAAAAATAAATTCGGGCCAAATGCACTCCCTAAAAAGACGTAAACGGGAAAGGAACACAGTGTGTAACATTCACCGTGATTAAAGATATGGACGTCAGCAGACCCATGAAACATTACGCCTCCCCACACCATAACAGGTATACCACCAATGGCATAACCTTCGAATATTTTGTTGCGTGCATTACGTACCCTCACTTGGCGAGAAGTGGGAACACGGATCTACCACAAGAACTCATTACCAACGTCGTGCCCTAAATGGGAGCACCGTCGGTGCAGACCATGCACTGCCGTCCGCGTTCGTCACGTACCCTATTAAGAACCACATCCCGTCTTCTGTAATGTCCAGGAGATCATAGTAACTGGCGGTGACCTCAGTATAATTATTGTCTGTGAAAAAAAACTGTCATTTCTGTTACACTCATTGTGTATTTCTTTCATTTACCTTCTGTACTGTACTGCAATGTACTATACGGCAACAACTCTATGTTCGGTCCAAGTTTCATCGAGCTTTGTTACTGTGCAGTGACACATAACACTGAAGTTACTTTCTTCCTTAAGTTCTGCACACTTGTGTAGTACACATTCCTGGAACTGTTCAGTTGTCAGTGATTATTTGCAGCACATGTGCAAGTCGACTGTCGTGTGGTGAACCTAATATTTTTTTGACAGACCCTCCCAGGAAATTCCCGCCCATTGCGGTATTTAGGGTGCTGGAGAGTGTGTCGTGGCGGTCACCCAAGCTTGCCGTTGGTGCCTGAGTGGCATTTAAAATTCGCGGCGGCTGCACAGAGCGACACGGCGTTGCCAATTGGAGCGATCCGTTGTGCTTCCTGTACAGTTCGATGAACTTCCTCATTGCTCACCTTTTCAGTCCACCTAATTTTCAACACTGTTCTGCAGCATCACATCTCAAGTGCTTCGATTCTCTCCTGTTGCGCTTTTCCTACAGTCCATGTTCCACTAATATACAGGATGATTCAAAAAGAATACCACAACTTTAGGAATTTAAAACTCTGCAACGACAAAAGGCAGAGCTAAGCACTATCTGTCGGCGAATTAAGGGAGCTATAAACTTTCATTTAGTTGTACATTTGTTCGCTTGAGGCGCTGTTGACTAGGCGTCAGTGTCAGTTGATGCTAAGATGGCGACCGCTCAACAGAAAGCTTTTTGTGTTATTGAGTACGGCAGAAATGAATCGACGACAGTTGTGCAGCGTGCATTTCGAACGTAGTATGGCGTTAAACCTCCTGACAGGTGGTGTATTAAACGTTGGTATAAACAGTTTACAGAGAATGGGTGTTTGTGCAAAGGGAAAAGTTCTGGACGGCCGAGAACGAGTGATGAAAATGTAGCACGCATCCAGCAAGCATTTTGTTCGCAGCCCAGGAAAATCGACTCGCAGAGCTAGCAGAGAGCTGCAAATTCCACAATCAACCATATGGAGAGTCCTACGAAAAAGGTTAGTTATGAAACCTTATCGTCTGAAATTGGTTCAAGCACTGTCTGCAGCTAATAAGATTAAACGAATCGATTTCTGTGATTTTATCCTTGCTCAAATGGAAACAGATGAATCTTTCGTTTCAAAGATTGTGTTTAGTGATGAAGCAACTTTCCACACTAACGGGAAAGTCAACCGTCACAATGTCTGTATATGGGGCACTGAGAATCCGCGGGAAACAACTCAGTATGAACGTGACTCGCCTAAGGTGAAGGTTTTCTGTGCCATTTCAGCCATTAAAGTTTTTGTCCCTTTTTCTTCGAAGGTGCTACTGTAACTGGACTACAGTATCCGGAGATGTTAGAGAATTGGCTGTTCCCTCAGCTCGAGCAAGAAGCACAACAATTCATATTTCAACAGGATGGAGCGCCACCACATTGGCACTTATCTGTCCGTAACTACCTGAACGTCAACTACCCGAGGCGATGGATCGGCCGCCAGGCAGCCTGTGACAGAGCACTTCATCACTGGCCTCCAAGAAGCCCTGATCTTACCCCCTGCGATTTTTTCTTATGGGGGTATGTTAAGGATATGGTGTTTCGGCCACCTCTCCCAGCCACCATTGATGATTTGAAACGAGAAATAACAGCAGCTATCCAAACTGTTACGCCTGATATGCTACAGAGAGTGTGGAACGAGTTGGAGTATAGGGTTGATATTGCTCGAGTGTCTGGAGGGGGCCATATTGAACATCTCTGAACTTGTTTTTGAGTGAAAAAAAAACCTTTTTAAATACTCTTTGTAATGATGTATAACAGAAGGTTGTATTATGTTTCTTTCATTAAATACACATTTTTAAAGTTGTGGTATTCTTTTTGAATCACCCTGTACAATGCCGTGCGGCAAACGTGCATTCGCCGCGCGGGATAGCCGAGCGGTCTGGGGCGTCTTGTCACGGTCCGCGCGGCTTCCCCCGTCAGAGGTTCGAATCCTACCTCGAGCACGAGTGTGTGTGTCGTCCTTAGTTTAAGTTAGATTAAGTAGTGTGTAAGCTTAGGGTCCGGTGACCACAGCAGTAGGGTCCCCTAAGACCTTACAACAAATTTCCAAATTTCCAAACGTGCATTCCTAGAAATTTCCTCCTCAAATTAAGGGTTATGTTTGATGCTAGTAGACTTCTGTTTGCCAGTAATACGCTTTTTTGCCATTGCTGGCATGCTTCTTATGTCCTCCCTGCTCCGTCCATCATGAGTTATTTTGCTTCCTAGGTAGCAGAAGTCCTTACCTTCCTCTACTTCGCGAGGCCATTCGGGAGGACGACGGTTCAAACCCGCGTCCGGCCATCCGGATTTAGTTTTTCCTTGATTTCGCTAAATCGCTTCAGTCGAATGCTGGGATGGCTCCTTCGAAAGTGCACGGCTGCTTTCCTCCTCCAATACTTTCCTAATCCGAGTTTGTGCTCCGTCTCCAACGATTTCGTTGTCGATGGTACGTTAACCACTAATCTGCTTCTCCTCCTCCTACACTTCGTAATCCGCAATTTTAATATTAAGTTTCACGATGTTCGCATTTCTGCCGTTTGTCATTAGTTTCGTCTTTCTTCGGTTTACTGTCAGTCCATATTCTGTACACATTCAACAAATCCGGTAAGTCTCCTTCCTTTTCACTGAGGGTAGCAGTGTCATAATCGAATCTTATTATCGATGTTCTTTCATCTTGAATTTTAATCCCACTGTTGAACCTTTATTATATCTGCATCATTGTTTCTTCGATGTGCAGATTGAACATTAGGAGCGAGAGAATACATCCTTGTCTTAGAGCCTTTTTAAGGCGGGCACTTGTTTCATAGTTTCCCAGTCTTACTGTTCCCTCTGGGTTGTTGTACACATGGTGTATTACCAGTCTTTCCCTAAAGATAACCGCTATTTTCTTCAGAAGTTCGAACATTTTGCACCATTTCACATTGCCGAATACTTTTTCCACGTCGACAAGTCCTATCATCGTGCTTGCTTTTTCGTCAGTCTTGCTTCCAATATCACCCGCAACGTCATGACTGCTTCTCTGCTCACTTTACCTATTCTGAAGCCAAACTGATAAGTCATCTAACACATCCTCAATTTTCTTTTCTATTCTTCTGTATATTATCCTTCTCAGCAACTTGCAAGCATGAGCTATTAAGCTGACTGTGCGATAATTCTCGCACTTGTAGGGTCTTTCTATCTTTGGAATAGTGTGGATAATGCTTTTTCCGGTAGTCTGATAGTATACCGCCGGTCTCATAAATTCTACACACGAACATGAAAAGTCGTTTTGTTATCACTTCCCCGAATGATTTTAGAAATTCCGATGGAATTTTATCTCTCCCTTCTGCCTTCTTTGACCTTATGTCGTCGAAGACTTTTTTTTAAATTCAGACGGTGATACTTGATCCTCTGTCTCGTCCTGTCCACAGCTCTTCCTTCTTCTATTACGTCACGAGGCAAGTCCTCATCTCTTGATGCCTTAGTACTTCCTTACACACTGATTATTCCCTACTCGTCATCATTACTAAACCTGTAGGTTATTGTGGTGTCACCGCCAGACACTACACTTGCTAGGTGGTAGCCTTTAAATCAGCCGCGGTCCGTTAGTATAGGTTGGACGCGCGTGTCGCCACTATCAGTAATTGCAGACCGAGCGCCGCCACAGGGCAGGTCTAGTCTAGAGAGACTCACTGGCAATCGCCCCAGTTGTAAAATGGTTCAAATGGCTCTAAACACTATGGGACTTAACATCTGAGGTCATCAGTCCCCTAGACTTAGAACTACTTAAACCTAACTAACCTAAGGGCATCACACACATCCATGCCCGAGGCAGGATTCGAACCTGCGACCGTACCAGCAGCGCGGTTCCGGACTGAAGCGCCTAGAACCACTGAGCCACCGCGGCTGGCCCCCAGTTGTACAGCCGACTTTGCTAGCGGTGGTTCACTGACTACATACGCTCTCATTTGCCGAGACGACAGTTTAGGATAGCCTTCAGGTACGTCATCTGCCACGACCTAGCAAGGCGCCATATTCAGTTACTACGAATGGTTTCAGAACAGATAATATTGTGACTCATGTACCGTCAAGAGCGACGTTCATCATTAATGGATTAAAGTTAAGTATCAACTAATTTCGTCCGCTTTCCTCACGTCAGTGTAGTCCTTCCCTCCTCGCCAGCCTGTGTGAGCTAAAACGCGTGTATTTCGGCCTCCATTAGTAACACGGTGTTGGCTCTTCTGCCAACACAATAGTTATTAAACATATGTCATCCGTAATTCGAAAAATAATTGATTGTTGAGCTGTATGTGATACTATCTTTTTTAATTTATTTTTATTGGCGGTGATATTTGATTTTATTGCGTATTTAAATAGACGCGGGTACCTGATGGTTACCCGCAATGGCGTCTTTTCCAGTAAGTATTGTGAGAAATAACCCGTACTCTCAACCCAGTTCTTCCTGTCATCTGTTGCTCCGACACACTTGCGTTCAAAGAAAGGGAACAGAAGCAGTGTTCCAACAGTAGACAAAGCGGAAGAAGTAACAGGAAGGAAAAACAAATTTGTGGGTGGCGGCCTCCGCTAATTCCAGGGGCTCGCCCTGCGGGCCCACAGTTCTGTGCCGTAGCACCCCCTTTGAACTCTGGCGGGACGCAAGGAGGCGCCGAACGGCCCGTCTCGTTACGTGGAGTTGCCGCGCCTGCCAGCGGCGTGCGGCTGGAGTAACGAGGGCGCGCGCAGGCGCAGCCACGCCGGGCTCGCGGCGTGTCACTGCATGCTTGCTCATAAAGCCTGAAGGTTCTCCTTTCAGCTCGCACCCTGCTGAATTCTCTGGTGAACAGCACAACCAAATGGAGACCACACGAATAAAGACTATGTACCAGGTGTTCGGAAATTCCCGTTACAAATTTCTGGGACTTGCAACGTGAACTGAGTAGATCCTATCCTGAACTGGAACCGTTGTCCGGAAAGGTACCGTTTCTGTGCTACAGCGACTTGAAAACACGCGGTAACACCACCACTTTTACAAGTAACTTACTAGGCGTATATCACTTGTTTTACAGTTCCATTCATTAGTAATCACAGACACTGTGCTTCGCTGTTAAATTTCCGGTGTCTCCACGAAGCAGCAGTCACGATTGCTCACGGTGAAGGTACCATTTCTTGTAGCCGTTGCACAGCTGTGGCGAAAAGGGTATGCGATGGTGTCGGACGTTGTGGGTGACGATCCTGATCAAGGTGGCGAACAGCTCTTTCATTACCATGAGTTTTGCCACACGGAAACATCATGTCGATGTATTATGCACATGCCAATGAAACTTTCGCCTTCAGACTGCTTTCGGTTACGAAGATGTAAGCTTTTACTTCAGCTTCTTCCTCAGCTGATTCAAAACAGTTAACTTGATCTTATCTGCAGCATTTTATTTTTCCTTCTTGTTTCCTTTTCCTAATGTGTTCAGAATACAGTCAACTAGATAATGAAAATGGTTTAGCACATTACTCGAACTGTCTGTTGTATTTCATCTGACTGTGGTAGGTGTTTTTGTTACTGGCTGTGTCACTCTTTCCGTCTGGTGAGCTCCAGTTTGCTCAGAGACGGGACTCAATTTCCCACACGCGGACTATTGTGTTCATTCGATTCCGAATCGGATCGGGTAGCGTTCTGCTCTCCGTCTTGTTCCAATAGTACGTTATTTATAGTTCTGCCTTCGTCTTAGTAATTACTGTAAAGCGCAGGCTGTTTACCATCTCTTCCTGTATCCCGGCCTTGACCACGACCCTTAAATCGTGCATTCTGAACTTTCATACTTCTATCATTCACATTCTCACTTCCATTATTTCAGTTGTTTATATGGCTATTAAAGAACCTCAGTTTACCTTCCAGTCCCGTGATCACCATTTCCCATTTCATCTTCTCTGTCAGATGTGACAGCCGTGAAACCCATTTTCTAGAGAACTCTTAACTGATTCACAACTTCGAGTAAACTTTTTACCGCTCCAGAATTCTCGCAAAAACATGGTTTTGTTTTTTCTGTGATCAGTACTCTGTAAGAAACGCAGTTTTAAATTCAGAATGAGTTGTACACCTCATCATCAAGTCAGGTGACCATCACAAACCATTCCCTGACAACTGACTTCTTAAGAAAGAGATTTTCTCACATTATGATTACGAGTTTGGTAAAAAATCCTCAAAATCATTCCAGAACTCTAGCGGGTGAATTTTCTTGGCTGGATCCAAATGTTAAAATTAATAATATCCGACAACAGCAACTTCAGCTGAAGCAACATGCTGTACAGTAGCTTTAGAAGAGCTACCAGAGGTTGCTCTATTTTCTTTCTTCGCAATACTAGTGCTTAGTCTTCTACTTGTAATTGCACTGACTCAACTCTGTCAGAAAAATTTTTATCAACGTCCTGATATAACTTCACACAGTCAGATCTGACTTTCTCAGAATCCTCTTGACAAGCATTTATTTTATTAGTTACTCCATCAGACCAAGTAGAGCAATGTTTGGATTTAGTGACTATTATTTCTGACCACCGCCTTTCCATAGGATCATCTGTGTCTTCGAAATCTTTACGAATTTCACTGATTTCCGTTTTGAAATTACTAAGCAATTTAATTGGCTGTTGCCGCACTTTGACCTGCAGATCATGTTGGTTCGAATCATTTGAATAATTTAAGCTGTTGAGTTTTTAGGTCATTTCATCCTTTATCTCTTTACAACAATCCTTTAGTTATTTACTAACTCTTACTGTTCAGTTCTTTATGATGCGTTTCAAGTTTAGAAAACGGTAATTGCATCCAATTTGGTGCCTCTACCTTTCCACTTGGCATTTCAAGCGGTTTTGAAGGAGTTTCGATCATTCCACGGCGTAGCTGAATTTCAAAAATATTGAACTCAGTTTCATTATTTGATAATTCTATTAATTCCACGTTTTTTTATGACTTCAGCTTCAATTACGTCGTCGTCAGAATTGGTTCTAACTTCGCAGTAACACTGAAATTTACCTCGATTCTACTTTTGACAAATCACCTTCAGATTTTGGATTTATCACTTTGACGCAACCATCCTCGTTAATTTCAATTTTTAATTGTGAGCATTTATTGCCAGACACTCATTCCACTTTAACTTTCACATCATCCTTACGATTAGATTCCACTTTTAATAGTTTCTCAGAGGCAATTAAGAAATAATTTTAATAATCTTGACTTCACTTAACTGCTTGACCTCGGCTAGTGATTCCGGCGCGCTGTAACAGTAAACGTGATGCGACGTGTTGCGATGTAACGCAGGCAGCAACAGCTCTGCGTTGGAGATAGTGGAGGGTATCACTTACTGCAGTAGCTCCTGGCGAGGGGGGTGGGGGTGGGGTTGGGGGTGTCTAGGCACCGGAGAGCGCCCGCAGTGGCTTCCAGAGTCATGTGAGGTTGGCACCCGACTTTCGAGAAACATCCATTTTTTTCAGAGTTCTTGGTTGATATGCTAAAGTTCTAGAGTTCACAGTAAAAAAGTCTAAATGTTCTGTAGAATTCTGTGAAAGAAAATTATGATCACAATTCTCAATAGCTGAATAGCTGTAAAATTGGCAACCGATTTTCGAGAAATATACATTTTTTCAGTGTTCTTTGTAGATATGCAACAGTTTTAGAGTTCTCTGTACTAAATTTAAATAGTTCTGCAGAATTTCGCGAAGAAAACAATAGTAATTGTGAAAATTTTGATCTTGTAAACAAATTATTTTCCAAATTGCGAAAATGAAATGGTAATCACAATTCTCAACAGTTCTTCAACAGTTCTATAGAAAATCTTAATGACAGTCATTTGTGAAGGTAATATTTTATGAGATAATGGCAATAATGAGGGACCCATTTTAACTGCAGAACTCGTACTAGATTTTTGGTGACAGTCCGATCACAGTTCTGGATAAAATCCCAAGAATTTTATAGGAAAACCAGTGTAATTTCTTGCAAAAATAATCGTCTATAATGGCAGTAATGTGGAAGCCACTTCATTAACATACGTTTTTTCGTTCAGAGGCTGAGCTTCGCTGTCCTAGTTGTGATCAGGTACTGGTTGGTACACATCATGACAACGAACAACCCCAGCAATCTAACTGTAGTTGCCATTTTTGCGTTTGCTTACTGCGTCACATTATAACAACTTTAATTTGATATTCTTTGCTACAATTAAGCACCGGATTCTATGATAGCTGTCTCTATAATGGGCTTTAACGAACTCCTGTTAGTTCCGTGTTCGCCTGACATCAGTCAAAGGTATCGAAGGTTGAAATCATTCCATCACATCCTCGTTATGTCCTCTCATCATCAGACTGTAAACATGCGCCACTGCAACGAGTGGTAATCAGGAGGTGAAAGACAGCTCTTCGACCAGGGTGCTCATTAATGTTGCGCTGACGTCGGCTTTATCATCGTACGGAAATGGTGGGCCTCTGCTTGTACTTGGATGTTAATGAGATCCATGGCAGATGAGGTGGGTGTATCGTATTTACTATTGACCCTGCGGCAAAGAGAGCCATCAACCTGTGTACCATCATCTTTGGCATCGGTAAAATGGTAGCACGTGAGATATTCTGGGCGTCAAGTGAACATTGATATAAATAACCCTTTTAATCATCTTTAATGTCCAGAGTAGGTTGCCCTGGACGGTCATGCATATCCCCTGAAGACGTCGGGTACAATTAATCATCAGCGTCCTCTTGGTGTCACGTGTGAAGACAATCCCCAAACACTGAAGTGTATCTTGTAATCGGAATGTGGCCACACTTCCTTCCGGGAGTCCCCTGCCTATGAACATTGCTCTGGTCTTCGTTAAAGTTGTATGGCTGCCCACAGCAGCTTCATATCTAGCAATCTATTCCAGTATTCTTCGCTCTTTGTAAGGTGGCAGATTAAATGAACGTCAAGTTCGCATCTTATAAGAGAGATTTTATACATTGTAACAGGAAGGCGAATATTTCAACTGACATACTTCAGCGAAAATGAGCAGACTTGCCTATTAAAATGTACAGTATGTAAGGCATCTGGATTTTATCGATCTTAAATTAGATTGATCCATAACAACAGTATGATACAGTATGAGATCCTCAGAAAATAATAATTACATTATATCAATAAATGTCAATTGCAGTAATCTCATTCAACAAAAACTAACTAAACAATATCTACCAATATGGACAAGGGCATGAATAAATAAGTTAAAGAGAAACGAATTTTGGAGACGAATCGAGCAGTGGTTAATGGCATTGGAAAACACCATTTAAGAAAAGAACGATGAGCTTCTGAGCAGAAAGGGATAAGGTCAGAACAATACGTTATTCGTTTTAACGTAAATACGGCCGGGACCGAGGGTAAGTGGCTGGATGGCTTTAACAGGGCTAGGCAGCAACCTGGGAAGAAAAATAAAATTCAGCTCTAATGAGATGGCGACTGACTGAAGGCATACTGGTGATGCAGACACGACATGGTGGGGAGAAAACCACTGATATATAAAAGCATTTTGAGAACTAAAATTTATAGATATCTCTCTTGTCTCACGGTGGACCACACAAGTGTGTGGAAAATACTGAGGGTGTTGAGAGCTTTGCTTTCTGCAAAATGTGACCGATACGCTTCACGTATTGGGGTGACATATAGCCAAGAGGTAGTTAATCATTCCTGTGGGACTTTTTCTGGGCAAAGAAATTGTGCACATCGCTCCAACCCTTAGCGACTGTACAATGGGCATTATTTAGACTAGGGAAAAATTAACATTCTACAGAATTTAGGAAAGTTGAGACTGAGTGAATTCAGTCAAGGCCAGAATAGGGAATTAGCGTTTCAGATCCAGCACAGAGACAATGCCATTGCAGATGCGACGTGGTAAAGTACCACTGTACATTAGGCCACAGTAAATGTTGAGTCGACATTTTGCTCATTCCAACTTGCATATGCTTTGACAACTGAACATCAAAAGTTAGGATACTAACCTACTCTCACATTGAGTACATGAGAGTTTTTTCATTGGTTTAAAAAGTAAATTTATTCTCCACCAACTCAGTGCAATGATCAGCTACAACATTGTAGATGTAAATGAGCTAATGAAGATTTTAATTATTCTTTCCTGCGATAAAAAATGTTTCATATGTAGAGATAACGATTTTAATAATTGTCAATTCAATATGTTCTAGAGTTAAATATTTTGTTATTGAGTGTTGTGTATCACTTGACCCCTCAAAGCACAGCTGATAAATTATATGTAGAATAAAAAAAGGGAATAGCTGTTTTGTATGTCTAGAACAGACCTCAAACTTTCACTTTTATTAATTCATGCATTCTAGTTACGTGACAGCAGCATTTCTAATGAAATTTGTTACAGTTTGCACCTGATATTAGCTGCCTTACGGGTCCACATTTATATAGAATGTCTGTTCAACATCCCGGGCTTGAGAAGACAGTTCAGATGTTATGTCCATTTGTGCACTATGTGGTAAGCTAAGTTTGCATACGTTAGTTCACTCACTGCACAGATACAAAGTGTGAACAACCTCACACGTATGCAATGCAAAGGGATTACACTCAGCCGACGGCATTAACACACTGAACATAAACCCTGCGTGTCAATGAACAAGAGAAGAAAAAAGCTGCCGGAAGAAACGTTTTAGTTTGGGAGCAGATGCGAGTTGTTACGTCACGGCTGGAGTACAAAGGAACACTCTTAAAGTGACCCGTGGCGAGGAACAATGAATGCACTGGGTGACTCATCAAATAGGGCAGGTAGTGGGACAGCAGCATAGTATGGAGAGAATCTTTAGAAATTTCCAAATGGATACAAACAGATAAGCAGACTAACGACACAGTCGATCATGTGAACTGCACGTGGTATACTTATGATGTACGTGTGTAACTTTTAGCTGTCTGGAGTGAGCACGAGATGTCCGATTGGCTGACATGAACAAAGAAGGAGTAAAGTGCCAAAATTTCGACACAGTTTGATGGTAGGCCCTTTGCGATTGGAAGAGATAGTTTCCACAAAATGAAAGGAACGCTCGTATTGGTTGGAGAAAGCTGTGACGTGGAGCATGAAAGGACCCAATTGGGGGACAGTTTTTCTACGAGAGAGACAAGACCGAAAATTTTGGGGACTCTCATCTGAACCACCCTCAACTGCAGAACAGGATGCATCACGCTCTGTAGAATGCAAAGGAAGAATTTTGTGTGAACACTGCGTTCACTTTGGCTGACATTCAGCTAGATATTAGCTGTAACGTCGTTGAGCTCCAACAGCGGAGAAACGAAAGAGCCACGAAGTTAATTGTTCTTGCGAGAACTGAGAGGGCATTGTAATATGCATGCTGCACCATCCATGCAAATGCATATCGCCATATTTCAAGACTAGGGATGAGTAAATGTTTTCTCGCCTAATGAGAAACGTAAGACAGTTTATGCTGATAAAATCAGCAATGATTTTGATTAGCTTTTATAGGACTTTCAGAGGACGAGAGCAGCCATGCAGCCGACAGCTCATCGCAGCTAAGGTAAATACCGCTAGCAGAGGCGTAAACTTGTTGGTTCACCAGCTTGCGTCCACTGTGAACTCCAGCAACCTTGGGTAATCTTTCGCTCAGCTTGTCACAAAAACAAACCATCCTCCGTAGACTTGATTGTCATCCTAAATAGTACCGAACTTAGAACCGGAATCAGATGATTTGTAGTAATATTGGCCAACTTCACGATGTAGTAGTAGGAATAATTTTGTAGACAACCTTCTGGTTAAAATTTGAGATTGCTGTGTTCAGAGTTATTTCGATTAAACAGGACGAAATGCGTGTGTTATCTTGACAATTGTCCGAACATTGTCATTTTACAACCTACTCGTATACTTCTTTGACAATAATCCTGAATTAAAAACAATTTGTGTACAGCTGAAGAACGTTGTGGTCTGTCATAGAATAAGGGTCCACTCCTTACCCCAGTCATTTGTTCTATAGACACTAACGTACTCACAGAGTGTTTTTACTGATGTCTGACGGTAGAGAAAATTAGTAGAGTGCTAGAGATTTGTCACCCGATTTCGCCAAAAGCACCATATTGTCCGCATACACTCGACAGATGAAGACATGAACTCTCTATGCAATTTCCGTCAGCCAGCACCGCAGACAATGAAACAGTGTCTCAAGGGCGATGGCGTAAACAATCATTGATAGTGAACATCTCTGCCGAATCGTTCAGGAGATGGTAATTAAGCCTGTGTCCATTCATTATCACTTGTGACATAGTACCTTGGAGTAGACGCTTGACAATATTAGATTAAGGCCGGAGAGGGGGGGGGGGAGGTCATATCCGTCGCAACACCGCCTCGAGGTAGTCTTGATTCACCCTATCAGGGACGAGGTCGAAGTCCACCGACACCAAAGCTCCACTCAAGCGACAGGCATCTGCCGGGGCGACGATGTCCCTATAATCTCCGAGAGTGCCGTCTGTATACTAACGCTACCATCCATGCACATTGGGCCCAAGGAATCAATTCGGGGCAGGACACAGCGAATGCTAGAGTTTAAAATTCGGGTAAAGAGTTTGAAGTCACTGTTAAGTCTTGTGAGGAGGCGATGATGTTCCACGCCCCTGCCACCCGACAGGCTGGGCATCGCTAGGAGGCCTTCGACGAATTTAGGTGCTATGGGGACGCCGGTTCAAAAATGGCTCTGAGCACTATGGGACTCAACGTCTGAGGTCGTCAGTCCCCTACAACTTAGAACTACTTAAACCTAACTAACCTAAAGACATCACACACATCCATGCCCGGGGCAGGATTCGAACCTGCAACCGTAGTGGTCGTGCTGTTCTAGACTGAAGCGCCTAGAACCGCTAGGCCACGCCGGGGGACGCCGGGGATCATCAGTTTCTCGTAGATCGTTACTCAGCAGGGAGCCATAAGGTAGTTGAAAACGAGCTGGAACTCTAGCAGGAAGCCATCTGAGCCCAGTGATTTCTTGGCAGCCGCTTTTAGAAGAGCATTTTCAGTATCATGGGGCTTATTAACGTCACTACTGCCCCTCCATCGAGGACACCAGTCAGCTAAAGGAGAACGTCGTCCGTTTCTGAGACGTCATGATTCTCCGCATCATAGAACCGCTGGTAGTGTTCCGCACCATTAGGCTGTCAGAGAATGCAACACAGTCAGGCCCAAATTTCCGTATGTCATCAACTATGTGTTTACAACCTGCACTCGCACATTCATTACGTATATTCCCATACAGGGGAGACCTTTTAATTGAAAGTCGCTTGCTCGATGTCGGTGAATAAATACAATAATGTAGTGCTTGTGTGGTTAAGAAGAACAATGTAATGTTCCTTCGGACATACCCACATGTTTAAAGGAACATTCCATCGTTCTTCTTAATAACACAGCCACTACAGTATAGTATTTATTCGCCGACACCGAGCAAGTGACTTTCAGTTAAAATGAGAGTAAACATAATGAATGTACGAGTGTATGTCGTAAACACGTGGTTGACGACGTGTGAAACTTTGGGTCTCGCCGTGGAGCGTGCTCCGGTAGCTTAATGGTAAGGCGATTGCTCAGGATAGGAGAGAAATTCTGGTTCGAGGCCCGGTCTGGTACAAATTTTCATTGTCACCATTGCATTATACATGTGAAAAGATTTTAAACGCCACTACCAATCAAAAACTTTGTTGACTACTACATTACTGATTTAGCTGCCTACTTAGAGGTGATACCTCATCAGGGTATAATGGCATTACATAAACATTTAACGGAAGTGTACACAGACATTAAAGTTACTTCACATGATCGTTGTGATCATCCTGTCGAGAGTGAGAAAGATAACCTAGTAAAGGGTGGTGTTACTTAGTACACTGGTCTGTTGTTCACACGGCCGGCCCTGGTGGCCAAGCGGTTCTAGGCGCTTCAGACCGGAACCGCGACCGAGCGAGGTGGCGCAGTGGTTAGACACTGGACTCGCATTCGGGAGGACGACGGTTCAATCCCGCGTCCGGCCATCCTGATTTAGGTTTTCCGTGATTTCCCTAAATCTCTCCAGGCACATGCCGGGATGGTTCCTCTGAAAGGGCACGGCCGACTTCCTTCCCCATCCTTCCCTAATCCGATGAGACCGATGACCACGCTGTCTGGTCTCGTTCCCCAAACCAACCAACCAACCGAACCGGAACCGCGCAACTGCTACGGTCGCAGGTTCGAATACTGCCTCTGGCATGGATGTGTGTGACGTCCTTAGGTTAGTTAGGTTTAAGTAGTTCTAAGTTCTAGGGGACTGATGACCTCAGATGTTAAGTCCCATAGTGCTCAAAGACATTTTTTGTTGTTCACAAGAAAATTTTGATAAAACAATCGCTGAATTTGCTGAGTACTGACGCATCGCCGTTTCCATGCCTCTATTGTGCTACTTCACCATTGCATAGCGAGTTTTTCATTCTGCAGCGGAGTGTCCGCTGGTATTAAACTTCCTAGCAGATTAAAACTGTGTCGGACAGAGACTCGAACTCGTGACCTTTGCCCTTCGCGGGCAAGGAATCTACCGTATGAGCTACCCAAGCACGACTCCGGCTTCAGTCCTCACAGCTTTACTTCTGTCAGTTCCTGTCTCCTACCTTCCAAACTTCACAGAAGCTCTCCCGCGAACCTGTAGAACTAGCACTTCTGAAAGGAAGGAGTTTCTTCACCGTTATTTACAAACTTCACAAGAGTGTCGTAAAAACACGCTAACACTAAACAAACGGCGGTTAAAACAATACTAGTTTCGACTGAAGTATCGATATGTCTATCTGGCGTTGTCAGTAGCAACGCTTTCGGCATGTCTTGCTGTCGTATTACTGATGCTGGTTGGCGTAACATATTACAAAACGAGCGACTACGATAATTTTATAATGCACATGACAGTATGCAGACTTTTTATTTTGAGAATTACGAAGATATTTCTGGGATCTGAACTCACATATAACTATAATGTATGTACTTACTATCTCTAGATTACTAAGTTGAAATTCATGAAGAAGGCTGAGTTTCTGAACTCTGTCATTTTATTTAGATTCTCGTTTTTCGACTTATGGCCATGGATGATTATTTCCATTTTTTCCAAGATGTCCATTCTCCAGAACTTTTCCAAAGGATGCAGTACTTTGATGTCGTTATCTATAGCAACAAAAAAATGGCTCTGAACACTATGGGACTTAACATCAATGGTCATCAGTCCCCTAGAACTTAGAACTACTTAAACCTAACTAACCTAAGGCCAACACACAACACCCATCCATCACGAGGCTCTATAGCAACACTTTGTCCTGTTTCTTTTATATGTTATTCTTAAAATAAAAGTTTTTATGAATTTGCGAAATACGATGGAAATGAGAAGCTGAGAGTCAGTCCATGGCCTGTCTGAATAATCACCAGTGTTGAAGCTTTTGTGCGATGTAGCAATCTATGAAATATGAGCTTTGCCAGCCGCGCGTTACGGGAATCGATGGCCCATCCACATGTTTCCGGCGGAATTATTCCCTAATGAATACCGTTCCAATTTATCCGCGAACGCAGCTTTGTTATTTGGTTACGACGTTGGCTGAACTTTGCCGAGTGTTGGGAATACGATGTGCGAAACTCAAATACGTAAACAAGCTACGGAAAATATGGAGAATGCTTGCAAGAAAAACTGATTTCCAATATCCGAGTTCTGTTTACGTTCATCCTAATAATTAACGGTCAAAAGAAGAAATCATTTACCTTGCTTTCATTAAAGTATTCTAAATTAGCTATCTGCTTGACGGCTGGAATATAACTTTTTCCACAACTGGTATGTTGTGATTACGCTGAGAATACACTGACCTCCGTGTAAGGGCAGTACTTCTGATTAAGTTAAACGTGATTGATATCATAGTTAAAGACAGACACCAGAAAATGTATCTACTGGATAAATTAAGACGATGTTATGCAATTATTTACAGCAGGTATCACACGCATGACTGATTACAATTTTAAATCGTGCTGATGAGTATTAATTAACCCCTAGAACGTGCGCGCTGTCGCGAAGACATTTATCATTCGCCTGTAAATTGCAGCGTTGCCTCCAACCAGCAGAAAGAGAAAGTTAATGGTCCACGAGCAGCAATCTGCCTCACCCACTCTACAACAGACCCTCATGTTGGTGTACTAAAAACGTAGAGTATAACGTCATGGAAGTGAAAGTTTGAGGAAAAAAGCGATCTATTCAGATGTAGTGCATATATGTTTAGCTTGTTCTGACTGTTAGCAGAGCTGTAAATGAGTAAACATTAGAGTACAGTCACGTTACTTTTATAAACTTGCCGTGTTGTAGGAGCTCTGTTTCATGACAAGCTAATAATTTGTTCTCAGCCCAGCAGTAGTGCTGTCAGGACAGTAACTATATCAGAAATAAAATTAAAACAAGAGTAGTTTTTATTTCTCTGACAGCAACATTTAATAATCTTGCAATACAACGAACATCGTAGATCTAAACTTAGGTAATCCCGAACTACATCAACAAATTTTTGGAGGAACTAAAACCACTACACCTAGAGCCGTCAATTTCGAACTCTTTATTCCGCTACCGGTTTAGAAATTACATTACATTTCAGCAGGCATCTTGATAAAAATAAACTGTGTGAGATTCAGTTGCGTGTAATCATTGCAGAAGCCACAATAAGAGTCTCGGTGTCCGTAGACCTCTGATTTAGTCGACGTGATCACTCCATTCGTTCACCGAAAACTGTACATTCTAGGAGTTCATAGAAACTGAGTCAGAGGTCTGAGTAGGTCGGTTTAATATGTTTAAACGAAACACTGGGGGCGCGATGAAATGGCCTTTGACGCAGATTCCAAATTACTGCCATAGTATATAGACCAACACCACACACTGAGCCAAATTCCGTTCACTCACCTGGGTGACCTACCACTTCATAGAATTATCTTCCAGCGCTCTACAGACCAATAGTTGTCTCGAAATCAGTGGATCACGAGCGGCAGCATACATACTCTGAAACTTAACTGGCGCTCGGCCATTGTGATTTAGGTTTAGTGGTTTCCCTAAGTCGCTTCAGGCAAATTCCGGGATGGTTCCTTTGAAAGGGCATGGCCGAGTTTCTTCCCCATCCTTCCGCAATCCGATGGGACCGATGACCTCGCTGTTTGGTCCTCTCGCCCCAAATCAACCAACCAAACAACGTGAAACGACGCTCATTGTCTCTCGTCCCTTTATTCTGTCAGTGACCGCTGTACCTCAGCAGCAAAGGGATTTCTCTGGAATAACTGGCGAAGTTTTCTAACGATTTTTTAGTACTGTAGGCTGTAAAGTTTACTGTTTCCGCGTAATCACTAACGTGTTCCATGTGTCATTTATACGACGTATCATAGTGCCATTTACGGGCTGTTTGACGTAATACATATTTAAATACGTCAACTTGCTGACAGTTTATAGATGATTTAACAAAAAAATTTTGTGCATTTGGATTGATGTCACACTGCTGCAATATTTCCGCTGTTCCCGGATATGAATTACCTCAAGATACACAAGAAGCTTATAGCTACTGAACTGGATCTTGTCTGTGAGAGGTTGTCATTAGTTGCCTACAAATTAATATTACTGTTTACTGGTGTTTTATGCCAGTACGGTAGTGATTCTATTAATATGAAGTGGTTTGCAAATGTGGTGTGCGGTACGTATTTCCACTTTTAAGCGCTTTAGGTTTCCAATGTATCTTATGCTACACGTGTTTGTCTTTCACTCGTGTGCTAAATGACAGACGTTGTAGCACGCATGTCTACACAACTTTAGAGAAATACAGGGAAACAAGAGTGTTTATGACTTGCTTTTCATCAAGAATTATCTCGAGTATGTTACAGAATGTTTCTCCTGTCATCTAATATATTCGTAAGACTTGTCTGGTCATTCCCATAACTAAGCAGAGACTGTATAGTACTTGCCACGTTTTTTACGAGACGGGAAAGCTGATTCACTTGCACTCGGCTATGCAGCAGTTGTATCCATTTTATTATGGGTTTTCATTTCCATTTTATAACGGCACCTCTAGTGACGTGCTACGGTACTATGGCGAAGGCATTTCATTGTGTTCAAGAACTGCAGGCATGTACGTGTAAATAAACAAAATTCTGATTACGTAAAATTATTTTTACGTATTAATATTTGCAATATGTAAAAATTTATCAATACCCCTGTCAAACTTTTCGCTGTAGGTAAGAATGCCCGCCCGGCTAGCCGTGCGGTCTAACGCAATGCTTTCCGGACGGGAAGGCATGCCGGTCCCCGGCACGAATCCGCCCGGCGGATTTCTGTCGAGGTCCGGTGTGCCGGCCAGCCTCGTGATGGTTTTTAAGGCGGTTTTCCATCTGCCTCGGCATATGCGGGCTGGTTCCCCTTATTCCGCCTCGTTACACTATGTCGGTGATTGCTGTTACACTCGTCTGGAATGAGATGTTCTCGAGGGGGGTGGGGGGTCGAACCGCGGTGGGGTGAGTGGCCTGTTGTGGGGTTGTGTACCACTGAGGGCTACGGCGGGGACGAGGCCTCTCCGTCGTTCCAAGGTCCCCAGTTCAATACACACATACATACATAGGTAATAATTCCGATTGCAACACTTTTCACTCCTTTCAGAAGTCAAATCACCTTAGGTAAGGATAAAATAAAACTAAAATACCAACTACGCGACCAACTCAGGAGGAACACGCGATGTCAACAGCCCACCGCGTCATGCTCTGCCTTATGGCGCCATTCTATGATGATAATGTTTGGTTCAGCGCCCGTACCAAGTCCCAAGTTTTACACAGTCCAAGTTTTTTAAACTCATTTCAGTCTAGCAGCTGTCACGAATGAAGATGCTGAGGCTGATGAAATGATGAGGACAACACAAACACTCAGTCCCCGGGCAGAGAAAAATTCTCATCCCGGCCGGGAAGCGAGCCAGGGACCCTGTGATCCAGAGGTAGCAACGCTAGCCACTAGACAACGAGCTGCAAACGGCGCCATTCGAATGCAATATGGAGGGCATACCGCTCTCCTGGCCATTGTAGCCTACTTCACGTTGAAACAGCACTTCAATTGGCCACACGAGGCTGTGTGGACCAAGTTCCAGTCCTCTAAGGAAAAACACAAAGAGTTCTTCTTATGCCGTATCCGCAACTGAACTAGTCCAGATTGTAAAATAATGAAATCGCATAACAGTTGCTGAGTCAACAGTCTTATTGTGTACACGACCATTTTCGGAAAAATTAAAGTTCCATCATCTGGTGTAAATTGTAATAATGAAAATATTTTGTTACAAGACAATGGGAGGGGATCCTTGATAATGAACTATGCAGCTAAAATTTCTAAAATGGATTGAAGTAGACTAACAGAGGGAACAGGACGTTACTTAAAAATAAAATCGCTTAACGGTCAAATGTATCCTTACCAGAAAATTTGGGCAGCAGGTTAAGGGACTGTGAAGTCTCCAAAAAGGATTCTCTGTTTTATTCTGGCGCATGTTGGTTTCTGTGGCATGTTGTCTCCCAGTTTCGAAAGAAATGGAAGAAATAGAAAATTAAAAATTGACTGATAGAATCTTTTCATTAAGTTAACACCACTTCTAATGAAGTGTTCCTCGACAACTATCACTGTGTAAAGTAGCAACACAGTCGCTTGCAATTAATATGTTCTCGTAGAGATGGCCCCTCTCTCAGTAAGCAACAGACGTCGCACGCTTAGCGTAAGGACGTCGGGACACGGGATGAGTTAGCTGATGTTGATATGGTGTTCTACGAGTTTTGTGAAGTCATTTCCTGCTATTAGACATAAGGAGCCATTTCGTCATGTGAAACAAAATAAGGTCTGGAATATTTCGGTGACATGTCATGTAAAGAAAGCACGAATGCTGCCTATGTCGCAAGCAGTAAGCTTGAGGCCCGCAGGAACCAAGACGCCATATTGTACTTGCGTTCAGTAGAAGCCCATATTTCGTGGATTTTATATTATATCTTAAATCCCGTGAACGTATGCTGTTTTTAAGCACCAGTGCAGTGAACGTCTCGTGACAGCGTCGTTATTGGTACGATTTGCTGTAGTAAAACGAAGTTAAACCTCATGCTTGTGGTTAAAGAATTTTCGTATTTAGTTATTATCGCGTTTTAAATCTCGCGTTGTCAGATTAAGGCGTTCTAAGGTAACAGCACATTGAAGATTCATGAAAAACATCTCGTTCTTGTTAGGATTTGTTATAATTAAATGTACATTAATAACAGTTCGGTGATTAAAGCGTACAGAAGACTATAAGGTGAAGTCCAAAGTCGATGGTAACGAAGCTACAGCCTAGTGTTCCCACCAAAAATCATGCGATTGTATGGGTCAAGGGATGGACGATCACCTACATGTATAATGCTGGTGACAAATCACGCCTTGATTTCTGGCAGTACTTACAAACCGCCCACAGTGCAGTCGAACACCGACCGCGCTACCGCGCCTTCTTCGCCAATTACCTACATGCGATCTTTACGTCACCCGCGCTCAGTTGGATGGTGCCACACGCCGACAGCACTCCCCCCCCCCCCCCCCCTGCTGACATCTGAGACTCCCCGCGCTACTTTCTACATTGTAACCCACAGTGGAGTAGGTGCATGGACACGCGCCTCCTTTCTTTTATGCACTATACCGGATCACACTGGTTTTTCCCCCACTCCACTGTATATTGCCTCACACCTCTTAGCTTACATCGGTATTATTATTCTTTTTTTCCTACACCTTGTTCATACAAAAAAAAAAACTTGCCTGCTTTGTACGAGTGGAATGTCTTGCGTTATTGTTGCCGGAAGGATGGCATTTCTGTTGTATTTAAGTTTGTACCAACAAAGATCCTTTGTTCATTTACCCTGTTCCTGGTAAAAAAATATTATAATAACAAAAAAAGTTTGCAAAAACAGACATAATGTCTTATGGGATAACAGCAATCAGTGATTTTATAATGTTACTTTAAATCCGTCTTGATTGCAAATTTTTTTTATTATTCATATGACCGGTTTCGGTTCATATCAGATCTGAAGCTGGTTCTGAATGAACCGAAACCGGTCATATGAATAATAAAAAAAATTTGCAATCTAGACGGATTTAAAGTAACATAACAAAAAAGTGTATAAAGGCACCATGTTACAGAGAAGAGGTTAGGTCGGTATAGGGTTCCAGTCCTGTTGTAACTGTTTTTTTTTTTTTTTCACCTTCGTTTTCCAAAGGTTGTGGGACTTTCTAACGAAATTACTAGAAATAACTTCTTGATGTTATGTAAATATAAGTGTGTTCTGTGTCGGGAGTGAGTTTGTTCGATTTGGTGAACTTTTGTAAGCTGATGTCCTTACTGGACCACATCGCTATCTTTCCTTTTTTTTCTTTACATGTTCACAGTTACTACAATTTTCATTTGTGTAACATAGACAGAAGAGCATGACTAGTATATAGACAAGGAAGGAAATATGATTTTGATAGATCTAACGCAGGAATTTTATGCGCGCCCAGTGGACAGAAGACCGAGATCTACGACCTAGTATCAAGACAGCGAGGCAAGGAGCGCTGACGGGCCTGATAGACAAATACGCTCATGTTCTCAGACGCACAGCGTCGTAGGCGGTAGCTCAGCTCCTGCAAACAATGCAGCTTTCGGAGCACAGGGCACAATCTGTCGTGCTGCTACTGCGTCGGTGTCGAAGAATCAGACAGCATGACAGCCTACATCTACATCTACATACATACTCCGCAATCCACCATACGGTGCGTGGCGGAGGGTACCTCGTACCACAACTAGCATCTTCGCTCCCTGTTCCACTCCCAAACAGAACGAGGGTAAAATGACTGCCTATATGCCTCTGTACGAGCCCTAATCACTCTTATCTTATCTTTGTGATCTTTCCACGAAATATAAGTTGGCGACAGTAAAATTATACAGCACTCAGCTTCAAATGCTGGTTCTCTAAATTTCGTCAGTAGCAATTCACGAAAAGAACGCCTCCTTTCCTCCACAGACTCCCACTCGAGTACCTGCAGCATTTCCGTAACACTCGCGTGATGATCAAAACTACCAGTAACAAATCTAGCAGCCCGCCTCTGAATTGCTTCTATGTTCTCCCTCAATCCGACCTGATAGGGATCCCAAACGCTCGAGCAGTACTCAAGAATAGGTCCTATTAGTGTTTTATAAGCGGTCTCCTTTACAGATGAACCACATCTTCCCAAAATTCTACCAATGAACCGAAGACGACTATCAGCATTCCCCACAACTGCCATTACACGCTTGTCCCACTTCATATCGCTCTACAATGTTACGCCCAAATATTTAATCGACGTGACTGTGTCAAGCGCTACACTACTAATGGAGTATTCAAACATTACGGGATTCTTTTTCCTATTCATCTGCATTAATTTACATTTATCTATATTTAGAGTTAGCTGCCATTCTTTACACCAATCACAAATCCTGTCCAAGTCATCTTGTATCCTCCTACAGTCACTCAATGACGACACCTTCCCGTACACCGCAGCATCATCAGCAAACAGCCGCACATTGCTATCCACCCTATCCAAAAGATCATTTATGTAGATAGAAAACAACAGCGCACCTACCACACTTCCCTGGGGCACTCCAGATAATATCCTCACCTCCGATGAACACTCAACATCGAGGACAACGTACTGGGTTCTATTACTTAAGAAGTCTTCGAGCTACTTACATATTTGGGAACCAATCCATATGCTCGTACCTTAGTTAGGACTCTTCAGTGGGGCACCGAGTCAAACGCTTTCAGGAAGTCAAGGAATATGGCAACCGTCTGATACCCTTCATCCATGGTTCGCAAGATATCATTTGAAAAAAGGGCGAGTTGCGTTTCGCAGGAGCGATGCTTTCTAAAGCCGTGCTGTCTCTGTCTCAAGGCAATTCATTATATTCGAACTGAGAATATGTTCAAGAATCCTGCAACAAACCGATGTTAAGGATATTGGTCTGTAATTTTGGATCCGTCCTTCTACCCTTCTTATATCCAGGCGTCACCTGCGCTTTTTTCCAGTCCCTCGGGACTTTACGTTGGGCAAGAGATTCGCGATAAATACAAGCTAAGTAAGGAGCTAATGGAGTAGGGTACTCTCTGTAAAACCGAATTGGAATCCCATCAGGACCTGGCGATTTATTTATTTTCAACCGATTCAGCTGCTTCCCAACCCCAGAGATGTCTATCACTATGTCCTCCATACGGGAATCTGTACGAGACTCAAACGGCGGTATGTTTGTACGATCCTCCTGCGTGAAAGATTTCTCAAATGCTAAATTTAAAATTTCAGCTTTCGTTTTGCTGTCTTCCGTTGCCAGGCCAGACTGATCAGTGAGTGACTGGATGGAAGCCTTCGATCCGCTTACCGATTTTACGTAAGACCAGAATTTCCTTGGGTTTTCAGCAAGATCTTTTGCTAAGCTATGACGGTGGTACTGGTTGTATGCTTCGCGCATCGTTCTTTTTACAGCAGCACGAATATCTGCTAACTTTTGCCTGCCCTCATTCTCTAGATTTTTCATGTACCGCGAGTGCAACTGTCTTTGCTTCCAGAGCATTCTCCAAATTGCGCTCTTAAACCACGGTGGGTCTTTTCCGTCCGTAACCCACTTTTTCGGCACATACTTCTGCAATGCGTGATTTACAATGTGTTTAAAATTTACCCATAATTCTTCCACGTCCATTGTACCGGAAGTAAATGAAGTCGATTCATTTACTAACGCGTTTCAGTGACACCACGACGAGCTGCCCGATGATGGCCAACCTGCTATCTACTTCCTGACTTCAACATCGAGGCAACTGCACCTGGTGTGCGTACCACAGTCGTGGTTGTACTTGCTGTCTACTGGCTCATCGCGAACGAAAAGACCAATAAGCAGCCATCCCTTCTGCTCCTCTTGGTCATCGCTGGTGGTCTAAAAGCTGTTATCTTCGCACCGAGCAGCTGAGGCGCGTCCTCGCAGCGGTCCGTCCGAATCGTGAATATATGTTGCGGTCTTGATCGATTCGTGGTGGGTGACCAGGGCTTCTCTGCACCACAACCGGCTTTCTGTTCCACAGTCGACAGACTCCAACTGAGGGCACGTCGGAGCTGTTATCGAGAGCGCTGCGGCGGAAGCAGATCTGGGTCACTGCAGCACGTTGGCGGGCGACGCTTGCCTCGCCCGCCACGGTCTCCAGCACAGCGCGTGGCCGGGGCACAGGGCTGCGGCAGAGAAGTCACGATGCGCTGAGGCATGAGCGCCGGCGCCCAGCTGCCGCCTGCAGTGCTGAAGAAGCTAAATTCTTGTGAACTTTTCTCGAACAGTGAATGTATTTACAAATAACGCTGTAGCACTGACGCCTCTGGACGTGCACAAGATCTCTCACTCACACAGTTCTCTTAACTTCCTGATGACAACGCGACTCCAGACCCACGTCGTAGGACAGGAATTGGTCGTGGCTTGTAGCGGTAGAGTTCTGTCGCTATCTGTCTATCGCTTGCGCCTTTTGTCCCCCCATTTTGCGCGGGGTTGGCGTGGTTAAATCGGATTTGGCATGTTAAATTAAAGGGGTGGCCAGATGCCCTTCCTGCCGCCACCCCGTACCCCCTGGGACGGAATCAGAGTACCCCATCTGTCTGTGTCTAGTGTAAACCATGGAAAGGTGTGGATGTGTTCCACATGACTGTGAGTCGTGTAACTGAGGTGGGAAGTGGGGACCAGCCCGGTATTCAGCTAGGGGGATGTGGAATACCGCCTAAAAACCTCATCCAGGCTGGCCAGCAAACCGGTCCTCGTCGTTAATCTGGCGGGCGGATTCGATCCGGGGCCGG